>NC_091981.1:299377554-299552168 GCF_044704955.1 Pristiophorus japonicus
CAAAGTCGATATGAGATTTACCTGTTAACATTTAGGTACTGCACGGCTATTAATCCAGCCTGTTTCCTTACCGAACCACCCCAAGCCGAAGAGCAACCAAGCCACGACTGCCTGTCATTGACCCAAGGGAGTACCTCTGTTAGGGAAGATTTAGTTGACGCACCAATGGCGGACCCCGACTGTATTATGTATGTGGATGGAAGCTCCTCCATTGACCCAGAGGGTGAGCAAATTTCGGGATACGCCATAGTAAACCAGGAAAATCGGGCCCTGGAATCTGCCGCCTTTGAGACTGCCTATTCCGCCCAACAGGCTGAACTGTTCGCCCTCACTCGAGCCTATATTCCAGCAAAGGACCTCAAGGTCAATATCTATACCGACTCTAGGTATGCCTTTGGGGTAGCCCATGACTTTGGGCAACTGTGCAAAAATAGGGGATTCCTGACCTCAAACGGAAACGAGATATCCCATAGGCAACTAGTATCAGACTTGTTGCAGGCCCTCATGCTCCCCAAGCGTGTTGCCATCGTTAAATGCACTGCCCACACTACCAGAAAGTCCCCGGTTGACATAGGGAACCGCTGTGCTGACAGAGAAGCCAAACAGACCTCTCGCGGACAACAGACGGTGGTGCCGAGAATAATGAGTCAGACTAAAAACCCTGCAAAGGATAAGTTAGCCTCGGAAAAAACAATGCCAACCATCCAAGATGTCATTAAAGCACAGGAGGACGCTCCTGAAAAAGATAAACTGTTGTGGAAAGATTATTGATGTACTTATGACAATGTTTCTAAACTCTGGACCACTCCCGCGGAACAGACTTGCATGTCTGACTAGTTGGCCCTATGGGTTATTGAATGTCTGCATTTTGCTACTCATTGTGGAGCAAGGACAACAAGTGACACACTTTTGGCCACTTGGTGGCACCCTAGACTCCAGGCGCTGGCCCAGAACATCAGTAGCCGCTGCCTTGTTTGTCAACAGTATAATCCAGGGAAGTGAGTCCCCTGTGATTGGGGTAAGACGCCCCTACCAGAAGGTCCCTTTGAGACCTTGCAGTTGGACTACATTGAGTTGCAAAAGAGTTCAGTGTTACAAATATGTGTTAGTAATAGTAGATGTATTTAGCAACTGGATCGAGGTTTACCCTAACCTGGATAATAAGGCTCAAACTGTTGTTAAGGTGTTAATGAAGGAAATCGTGCCAAGAAATGGTATCCCAGCTCGACTGAGTTCCGATAATGGCCCTCACTTTATTGGCCAAGTTAACAAGGAATTCTGTTCCCAGATGCGCATTAACCAGCAGCTGCATTGTGCCTACTGACCCCAAGCTGTGGGACTAGTTGAGCATGCTAATCAAACTCTTAAAACCAAGCTTGCGAAACTGGTCGCATCAACTGGACTCAATTGGCTCAAACTCCTTCCCATAGCCCTATTCCAGATACGAACTACCCCCGCCGGTAAGGCTAGACTGACCCCCGCTGAGGTCATTTATAGTAGGCCCCTTAGGACCCCATGGAATCAGAATTTCCCCTCCACTGTCCAATTCCACCATATGACTGAGGAAATGACTACCTATGTTCTTGCCTTGACTCAGGCTCTGCGAATAGCCCACAACCAGGTCCGAGATGCTCACCTCGACCTCCCAGTCTTACCTGAATCGTCTCTCGTGGCACCAGGAAAGTATGTCCTGATTAAGAAATGGATTCGGAAGGGATTGGAGCCTGGATGGGAGGGGCCTTTCCTGGTGTTACTCACTACCCCCACTGCCGCCAAGGTCGAAGGAAGATGCACCTGGGTTCACCTGCATCACTGTAAGCTTATCACTCCCTAATAATCAAAGTCTATCAGCCTTTCTAACCATTCTTTCTGTTCCAGACTTCCTCTTCTCCATAGCTGAATAAGGACCTTCTTCGAGGCATTCCGATTGGCAGAGTGAATCCCAAGGAAGACAGTTTGGATCCCCGCCGGCATGATAGACGAGCATTTGTACCGACAATAGACTAAAGAGGAAAAAAAAAATTGAACTCTTGAACTCGGCAAAATGTTCGGACTAATTATCCTTGTGGGTCTGACCCTACCCCTCTGCAATATTGAGCTACATGTGAATACGTTCTTGTACATGGCTTATAGTTACGCCAAGGAATTCCCTTGAGACCGGTTCCTCTCAGTGACTCCGAAACGGCAGAGTGGTTCTTCTGCCAGAACCGCACAACCAAGGATAGGACCAATAGGGGAGGACGTCAGCTCCCCAAAGGCTGAATGGCACTCGGCAGGGTATGGGTTAAACATCTTTCTGGAGTGGTACCAGCCCCCGTATAATCAGACCTTGAATCCCCCATTCCTGGTCCTTACTAACACTTCGGGGGCAGGAAGGCCCCAGGGATCAGTGTGCTTAATCAAAAATCAGACCTGAGGGCAGGGAATGGGAAATAGTATGTGTAACCAACACGTAAATATGACCAAAGGGAGCATGCAGAGCTTTCTGAAATTCGCAAACAAAACTTCAACCAGGGATGGGTAACGATACCGCCATTCCCCGTACAATGGTACCTATTTTATATACGGCCATAAAGCCTCCCCCTGGCTCCCACAGAATTGGGTGGGATCCTGCTACTTGGGATATGTGGTACCGTATATCCATCACTTGCCCTCGCTAGCAGACCATCACCATTACCACCCAAACGAGCGATAATGGAAACCGAACGATTCTTTGCTGTCCTATTCCCTGGGTATGGCACAGCTAGGGCAATCAAGGAAATAAGATTAGTCGCCTCCATTCTGGAAAAAGTGGCCAACGACACCGCTGAGGCCATGAGTGAACTTAACGCTGAAATGGTAGCCATCCGTACAGTGGCCCTGCAAAATAGAATGGCCCTAGACTATTCGTTAGCTGAAAAAGGGGGGACATGTGCCCTGATAGGATCTGAGTGCTGCACCTATATCCCTGACAACTCTGAGGAAATAAATGACTTGGTGGGGCACATCCGAAAGGAAGTTGAGAAATTAAAGAAAACGGATTATTGGGAGCCAATGGGATTTTGGTGGCTGGTACGATTGGGGGATCAACATGGCAATGTACCTGGGCATTGGAATCCTTTGTATCTTTATATGTTTAACCCTTGTAAAATGTCTCCTCGCCAAAATGGGAGACTCCCTTAATAACATAGGCACCCCGCGGATAATGCTTCTGACCAAGGGGAATGGAGACTCTATTGGAAATAAGGATTATGATCGCGTGGAGCAAGAATGTGAAAGATCAAATGCCATACTCCTGGATTAAGATACGGAGTTATCATAAAATGATAAAAGGGGGGAATGAGAATCTGTATCAATGTAGCTACTAACTTTATATGTATTATCCGTACTAATTTCAAATGTATTACCTTTTTCTGAAATGGCCGCTCATGGTTATTGCTGACTCTTCAGATCTCACTACAGGGGAGAACAATGAGAGACTTGTTCTTGTGAAACAACCTTGAGGAACCGTCTGATCATAATGGTAATGTAGCAACAGATGAAGGGGCCAAACTGTAGGAATACCCAGAGAAGCAGAACTGTGCCTTCCTTGTCTGCAAAACAAAATAAGCTGGAGATGAATTAATCTTCACTCATGATTAGGGAATTGCTTGCTTGACTGTGTAAATGAATGGTTTAGCTTGTATCTATGCCACGTTAGTTGATGTGATAGGACAATGAAAAGGGGTTGTACAGATCAAGAACTGTATAACTGTAATGTTTTTGTGATGATTTTTGCTTGCTCTGGTGGATTCGACAGACTCATGGAGTTGGTGCCCCTTTATCAGAGCAAGACACTTCATCGATGAAGCTTGAATAAAGTTAGTCTGAACTATACTTTAAAGTGTTCGAGTCAGTGTATTCGCTGAAACAGATTGAGGGAAAAGAATCCGTATCAACACAAGGATGATCTCTCGATTCAGGCCGATTGCCTACTGTGGGGAAACCGAGTAGTCATGCCCCAGATGGGCAGAGAAGTGTTTATCAGAGAACTCCATAATGAGCACCCGGGCATTGTCATGATGAAGGCAATTGCCAGGTCACACGTTTGGTGGCCAGGGATAGACGCAGACCTGGAACTTTGTGTTCGCAGGTGCAACACGTGTGCCCAGCTGAGCAACGCACCCAGGGAAGCCCCCCTTAGCCCCTGGTCCTGGCCCGCCAAGCCATGGTCACGCAACCATGTGGACTAAGCAGGTCCTTTCATGGGAAAAATGTTTTTGGTTGTAGTAGACGCCTACTCCAAATGGATTGAGTGTGCCATTTTAAATTCAATCACATCCTCTGCCACGGTAGAAAGTCTATGGGCAATGTTCGCCGCCCATGGTCTACCGGATGTCTTGGTCAGCGACAATGGCCCGTGCTTCACAAGCACTGAATTCCAGGACTTCATGGCAGGCAATGGAATCAACCATGTCAGAATGGCACCGTTCAAGCCGGCCTCAAACGGCCAGGCAGAACGAGCAGTGCAGATAATCAAACAGGGGACGCTCAGAATCCAGGGGCGTTTCCTACAAAGCCGCTTATCACGCCTCCTGTTGGCCAATAGATCCCGACCACACTCTCTCACAAGGGTTCCACCCGCAGAGCTGCTAATGAAAGGGATGCTCAAAACCAGCTTATCCCTTATACACCCTACTATGAAAGAAATTGTTGAGAGCAGGCGTCAGTCACAATGTGACTACCATGACAGGAATGCGAGGGCGCGATGTGTTGATGTCAATGACCCTGTTTTTGTCCTTAATTACGCTGCAGGGCCTGTGATTGCCAACGAGGGGAATAGGGTTTTTATAGTTAAACTTACCAATGGAAAAATCTGCCGCAAACACGTGGATCAAACTAAAAGGACGTTCACCAACCCCATAGAAGAAGCAGAGGAAGGACACGATGTAGAGTTTACTCCACCACAGGTGACCGAACACCGGAACCAAGTGGAGGAGAGCTTAGTCACTGTGGGCAGTCCGGACAGGCCTGAGGCACCACAAACAGCAGACACTCAGGCCAGCGCCCAACAACCGGAGCCCCAACTCAGGCGCTCTACAAGAGAGCGTAAACCACCAGAGAGACTTAACCTGTGATCCCAATAAGAGTTTGGGGGGGAGGCGATGTCATGTATTCAACTATCATTGTAACCCATGTATAAACTGACCTAAGTGGTACACCTTGAGAACTTTGATCACAAGGTGGTGAACTTGTGGGAGACACTCCTAACCTGGACTTTCAGGTATAAAAGGGGAAGCTCCACCCACCTTCATCACTCGGTAATAAAGGTAACTGGTCACAGAGTGACCTTCTCTCAAGTATGGGCCTCGTGTGCATTTATACTGTATAGTAAGGACATATCAGTATCCAATTAAAAACAAGGTCATACAAAGTGGCCAAACTAGTGGGAGGACAGAAGATTGGGAAGCTTTTAAAAGCCAGCAAAGAATGACTAAAAAAATGATTAAGAAAGGGAAGATAGGCTATGAAAGTAAACGAGCACGAAATATAAAAACAGATAGCAAGAGTTTCATATAACAGGTATATAAAAAGGAAAAGAGTGGCTAAAGTAAATGTTGGTCCCTTAGAGGATTTGATGATGGGGAACTTGGAGATGGCAGAAACTCTGAACAAATATTTTGTATCAGTCTTTACGGTAGAGGATATTAAAAATATCCCAACAGTGGATAGTCAAGGGGCTCCCCCCCCACCTCCCGAGATTCCACATGCCGCCTGCCCCTCCGGTCTTTCTCCTCCCCCCCCCCCACCTCTTAGGCCCTCCACCCACCCCCCGGGCTCTCTCCTCCCCTCAGCTCCTGGGCTAACTGCCATCCCCCCCCCCCGGCGTTGTGTATGGAGAAAGAGTCAGACTGAACACAGCGAGCTCAAAGTAAAGTGTGACCTTAGTCTTTTATTGCAGATCTCCAGAGTGCCTCTCCAACCTGTGAAGCCTCCTTAAATACCTGTGCTCCCAAGGGATTATGGGATAGTCCACAGTCAATAATGTAACTATTTACAATATGAGTCGACCTGGGGCCCTTCTTGCCCTGGTTGATCGTCTCGGTGTGAAAGCTGGTGTTGAACCATTTGTTGGGCCCTCACTGGGCTGCTGTGCAGTTGGCCTTGCTGGGCTGCCTGGTGTGTTGGACCCTGCAGGGCTGCTGTGGATGATGTGTTCTGCTTCGTGGTCAACCATGGTGCCGGTTGCCACTGGTGTGTATGTTGGGGGTCTAAGGTGGGTTGCTCAGGATAGTCCGTAAATCTGAGTTTGATTTGGTCCAAGTGTTTCCGGTGAATGAGTCCATTTGAAAGTTTGACCCGAAACACTCTGCTCCCCTCTTTGGCCACGACAGTGCCAGGAAGCCACTTGGGACCTTGTCCATAATTTAATACAAATACAGGATCATTGATTTCAATCTCGCGTGACAAATTTGCGCTATCATGGTGAGCACATTGTTGAAGCCGCCTGCTCTCTACCTGTTCATGTAGATCAGGGTGAACTAACGAGAGCCTTGTCTTAAGTGCTCTTTTCATGAGCAGTTCAGCAGGTGGGATCCCAGTGAGTGAGTGGGGTCTCGTGCAGTCATTAAGCAGGACTCGGGATAGGCGAGTCTGCAATGAGCCTTCAGTTACTCTCTTCAAACCTTGCTTGATGGTTTACACTGCTCTCCTGACCATTGGACGTTGGTTTAAACGGGGCAGATGTGACATGTTTGATCCCGTTATGGGTCATGAATTCATTGAACTCAGCACTGGTAAAACATGGCCCGTTGTCACTCACTGGGACATCGGGTAAGCCGTGAGTGGCAAACATGGACCGCAGGCTTTCAGTAGTGGCAGCGGACGTGCTCGTCGACATTATCTCACATTCAATCCACAACTACAAGGAACATTTTATCCAAGAACGGGCCTGCATAGTCAATGTGTACCCTAGTCCACGGTTTGGAGGGTGTCATGTATCTCACACTACTGTATATAACTGTATCTTACCATGCTATACATGACTGTAACTAGATATGACCTGTAACCACCAGCATTCTTTACCACCAGGGGTGCACTTGCAGGAGACACTGCACAGCTGTTCCATACAGGTATATAAAGGCAGGTCTCAGGCAAGTGTGGCACTCGAGAGCTGTGAAATAAAGGTGCAGGTCCAGAGTGACCTTGACTTCAGCATGTGCCTCGTGTGAGTCTGTACTGCAGGGTCAGGACTTTACAGTGGCGACGAGTTACGAGATCACAGAATCCGCAGAATGGCTACCAACGGCTCAGATGAGAAATACAATGCTGGAGACAATTGGGAGGACTTTATAGAAAGGCTCCAGCAAAGCTTTGTAATAAAAGACTGGTTGTGCGACGATAAGGCAGACAAGAGAAGAGCCCATCTCTTGACCAGCTGTGGCTCAAAAACATACACCTCAATGAAGGACCTGCTGGCACCCGAGAAACCAGCAAGCAAGTTGTTTGAGCAGTTGAGCACACTGGTGAGAGACCACCTGAAGCCAGCGAGCAGCCTACACATGGCCAGACACAGGTTCTACAACTACAGACGCTGTGTGGGCCAGTGCATACCCGACTTTGTGGCTGAACTTCGGAAGCTGGCTAGTTTATGTGAGTTCTCCGATGAACTTAAGAAGAGAAGTACTGAGAGACTTTTTTATTGAAGGAATAGGCCACACAGGCATATTCCGAAAGCTTATAGAGACCAAGAACTTGACCCTAGAGGCAGCAGCACTGGTCGCACAGACATTCTTGGCAGGAGAAGAAGAAACGAGGTTGATCTACACTGCGGGTACGACAACTAACGAAACATCGGAACAAGGAGTTCACAGCGTGAAACAAGCCGCTACCCCCACACACAGACAAAGGCAGAAGAGCAGGCCTTCAACAGCAGGCAGTGGCACCAGAAGCCATCAAGGGCCACAGGAACGGCCGTTCACACCTCATCAACCCACAATGTGAGCAATCAACTACAAACTGAGAGAAGCTCAAGAGAGATCAGCCAAACGCAGCTCATCCTTCGGAAACAATGGAAGCGGCCTGTGCTGGAGATGTGGGGGAAGGCACTCAACAAGGGGGTGTCGATTTCAGCATGCTGTTTGCAGAAACTGCAACTATACAGGACAACTGGCTCGCATGTGCAGAAAAACAGCAGCTCGGCTGGTATACGAATCGGAAGGGTGGGAAAGCGGACCAGAAGCCGTTGGGGACAGTGCCCGGGATGCCGAGGTACAGCGGGTCAACACGATCAATGTCCACTGTTCTTACAACAAGATGCCTCCAATAATGATGAGGGTCCTACTCAACGGGATACCCGTCAACATGGAACGGGACACGGGAGCTAGTCAATCTCTCATGAGCGTCTAACAATTTGAACAGCTGTGGCCGCACAAAAGCAACAGACCAAAACTCACAAGGATCGACACCAAACTAAGGACCTATACCAAATAAATCGTCCCAGTCCTTGGCAGCGCCATGCTCTCAGTCACACACAAAGGGACGGTGAACTGACTTCCCCTGTGGATTGTCCCCGGAGATCTCCCAGCTTTGGGGAGAAGCTGGCTGGCAAAACTAAATTGAAAATGGGATGATTCACACCATGTCGTCAGAGGAACGGACCTCCTGCTCAACAGTTTTAAATTGTTTTGAACATCTCGTTCAGCCAGGTGTGGGTACCTTCAAAGGGGCTAAAGTCAAAATCTACATCACACAGGATGCCAGACTAGTCCATCATAAGGCTAGAGCTGTGCCTTATGTGATGAGGGAAAAGATTGAACATGAACTGGATCAGCTTCTGCGGGAAGGCATTATCTCACCCGTTGAATTTAGCGACTGGGTAAGTCCCATCGTCCCCGTCATGAAGCCTGATGGATCCGTACAAATCTGTGGGGATTACAAATCGATCATAAACAGAGTCTCCCTACAGGACCAATACCCACTGCCCAGAGCGGAGGACCTATTTGCCACATTGGCTGGAGGAAAACTTTTCTCGAAACTAGATCTCACATCTGCGTATATGATGCAAGAACTGACCGAAGAGTCTCAGCTACTCACCACCATCAACACACATCGAGGCCTTTTCATGTACAATAGATGCCCATTCGGCATCAGGTCAGCAGCTGCCATATTCCAGCGCAACATGGAGAGTCTGCTCAAGTCCATCCCGGGGATGGTTGAGTTTCAAGATGACATACTCATCACGGGCAGGGACACCGTCTCCCATCTCCGCAATTTGGAGGAAGTACTAAGTCGATTGGGTCGGGTAGGCCTAGGAGTTAAGAAATCCAAGTGCCTGTTTCTCGCGCCCAAAATAGAATTTTTGGGCAGAAGGATTGCCGCTGATGGAATCCACCCAACCGAATCCAAAACCGAAGCAGTTCGTCTGGCACCCAGGCCCAGAATGTCTCAAAACTGCGCGCCTTTCTCGGGCTACTCAATTACTTTGGGAACTTTATGCAGAACTTGAGCATGCTGCTGGAGCCTCTCCACGTGCTACTCAGGAAGGGGTGTGATTGGTTTTGGGGGGACACCCAAGAACACGTCTTCAATAAGGCACGCAACCTTCTATGTTCCAAGAGTGTTTTAGCCTTTTTTGACGCAGCTAAAAAGTTAGTCCTTACGTGTGATGCATCAGCGTACGGGGTCGGGTGCGTTTTACAGCATGTCAATGATGCGGGTAAATTACAACCCATTGCTTATGCCTCCAGGTGACTTTCGCGGGCGGAGCACGGGTACGGTATGATTGAGAAGAAGGCGCTCGCGTGCGTGTACGGTGTCAAAAAGATGCACCAATATCTTTTCGGGGCCAAGTTCGCGTTAGAAACCGACCACAAACCTCTCACGTCCCTGCTATCCGAGTACAAGGCAATAAACGCCAACGCCTCGGCGCGCATTCAGCGGTGGGCACTCATGCTGGCGTCTTATGACTACACAATAAGGCACAGACCAGGCACAGACAACTGTGCCGACGCATTTAGCAGGCTACCCCTGGCGACCACGGAAGGGTCCGACGAACAGGACTGTGAGATGGTCATGGCAATCAATGCCTTTGAATCCACAGGTTCGCCCATGACGGCTCGCCAAATCAGAGCCTGGACGACCAGCGACCCCACGTTATCCTTAGTCAAAAGGTGTGTTTTAACTGGTAACTGGGCAGAGGCTCGCGATGCCTGCCCCGAGGAGATCAAACCTTTCCATAGGCGCATGCATGAACTACCACTACAGGCAGACTGCCTGATGTGGGGCAGCCGAGTAGTTATGTCCTTGCGAGGCAGAGAGGCGTTTGTCCGGGAGCTCCACCGCGAGCACCCGGGGATCGTCCTTATGAGGGCCATAGCCAGATCCCACGTCTTGTGGCCTGGCATTGACGCGGACTTGGAGCTCTGCGTCCGGCTGTGCACCATTTGTGCCCAACTCAGTAATGTCCCCAGAGAGGCCCTCCTAAGCCCCTGGCCTTGGCCCACCAAACCGTGGTCGCGGATGCATGTCGACTGTGCGGGCCCATTCATGGGCAAAATGTTCCTCGTAGTCATCGATGCATTTTCAAAGTGGATCGAGTGCACCATTTTAAACTCGAGCACCACCTCCACCACTGTGGAGAGCCTTCGAACCATGTTTGCAACGCACGGAATTCCTGGCATATTGGTCAGTGATAATGGTCCGTGCTTCACCAGCGCAGAATTTCAAGATTTTATAGTTGACCACGGCATAAATCACGTTAAGACGGCACCGTTCAAGCCGGCCTCCAATGGCCAGGCAGAGCGAGCAGTGCAAATCATTAAACAAGGCATGCTAAAAATCCAAAGTCCCATGCTGCAGAGCCGCCTGTCGCGACTGCTGCTGGCATACAGATCTCGTCCGCATTCATTGACTGGGGTCCCCCCACACAACTAGGGATGAAACGGACCTTAAAGACTAGGCTCTCGTTAATCCTCCCAGACATGTATGAAATTGTTGAGGCAAAGCGCCGTAAGCTAACTGAGTACCATGACCGAAATTCGAGGGGGAGGTGGAATGAGATAGGGGACAAAGTGTTTGTGCTAAATTATGGCAGGAGTCCCAAATGGCTTGCAGGGACAGTAACAGGCAAGGAAGGAAACAGGCTACTGGTTGTACAAATGGACAATGGCCAAACGTGCCGGAGGCATGTAGACCAAGTCAAAAGTAGATTCACCAACAACACTGCAGAACCAGAGGCAGACTACAATGTGGAACTCACACCACACCTGGTGGACAGACAGAGGGAACAACCTGAGGAAAGGGCAGTCTCAACAGTCAGCCCAGGCGAGATACCAGCAATCACACCGAAAGAAAAACAGGCACCAAGGCAAACAACTGAACGACAACTAAGACGCTCCACGCGAGAGCGTAGACCACCTGAGAGACTGAATCTATAAAGACAATAAGATCTTGGGGGAGGGTGATGTCATGTATCTCACACTACTGTTTATAACTATCTTACCACGCTATACATGACTGTAACTAGATAGGATCTGTAACCACAAGCATACTTTACCACCAGGGGTGCACTTGCAGGAATCACTGCATACCTGTTCCACACAGGTATATAAAGGCAGGTCTCAGGCAAGTGTGGCACTCGAGAGCTGTGAAATAAAGGTGCAGGTCCAGAGTGACTTTGACTTCAGCATGTGCCTCATGTGAGTCTGTACTGCAGGGTCAGGACTTTACAGAGGGCCAAGACCATAAACTTAGCGGCGCCTCCCTGGGTACATTGCTTAACTGCGAGCATGTATTACATCGATACCGGGCCACCACACGTGGGATCTGGCTATCGCTTTCATCATTACGATGCTTGGGTGGGTACTGTGGAGGTCATTGATGAAGGTGTCTCTGTCCTTCTTGGGGACCACTACTCGATTGCCCCACAGAAGGCAGTCTGCCTGTATAGACATTTCATCTTTGCGCTGCTGGACCAGCTCCTGTGAAGCACACTGTTTTTGACTAGAGATAATAAGGAGTCCTGACTTGTCCAGGTTTTGACCTGCCGGGCAGTGACGGGTGATTGCTCACTCTCAAATGCTGCCATAACCAGGGCTAGATCTGCGGGCTGCGCCATTTCCACTCCCGTGGTGGGCAGTGGCAACCTCCTCAGAGCATCGGCGCAGTTTTCTGTGCCTGGCCTGTGACGGATCGCGTAGTTGTATGCGGACAACGTGAGCGCCCATCTCTGGATGCGGGCTGATGCATTGGTATTTATCCTTTTACTCTCAGAAAACAGGGATATGGTCAGTTTCCAATTAGAATTTTAGTCCAAACAGGTATTGATGCTTTTTCTTTACCCCATAGACACACGCTAACGCTTCTTTTTCAATCATGCTGTAGGCCTGATGCCGTCCGCCGCAATCCTCCTTCCCAGGATGTCCACTTCAGGCGACAGGAAACGCACTTTGAGCGTTTTAACCTGAGCCCCACGCAGTTGAGTCGACTAAGAACCTCCTCCAGGTTCTGCAGGTGCCCGATTGTGTTCCGACCTGTGACCAAGATGTCACCTTGGAAGACCACCGTGTGTGGGACTGACTTCAGTGAACTTTCCATGTTTCTCTGGAATATCGCCGCCGCTGATCGGTTTCCAAACGGGCATCTGTGATAAACAAAAAGACCTTTGTGCGTGTTGATGCAGGTGCAATGATACCTCAAGTTCCTGCGTCATGTAGGCTGAAGTCAGACCCAGCTTCGTGAACGTTTTGCAGCCCAGCTAACTGAAACTTGATTAAGTGGTTTTACTCTGGCGTTGATAGGTTTTTCTCAGTTAATGAGCTCTTGTCCATTGTGATAGCACTGTTTTTTTTTGCTTTCGTAAGTCTGGCCTGAGCCAGATATTTCTATGCCTGTTGAAAAGGTGTTAGGATATGTATGTGACATTTGGGCCCTGTGGGTGGGGTGGATAATGGTTCTTCCGTGGGTTAAAATGTAAATGTCTTCTAGGGACAGGTTTCGAAGATAAACAAATCCCAGACAATTTGATTAGCTCCAATGTCCAAACTGGCCTTTTAGAGATTGACCCTTTTCTTACAGACCCAATATTCACCTTTTAAAAATCCAAAATTTGACCAAAGTAGTTTCTTCCATGTGCACTTTAGGATTTCAAACTTTCTGGTAGATGGTTCCAAATTAAATTTCCTTTCCAATGAGTCCAAACACTGGCGGGGGAGGGGTTCCCACAAATGTTGCACCCTTCATGTACATGGAGGGTACTGATTGATCAGCTGAGAGAGGGCGGTAGGTGGTTATCAGCAGGAGGTTTCCTTGCCCATGCTTGACCTGAAGCCATGAGACTTCATGGGGTCCGGAGTCAATGTTGAGGACTCCCAGGGCCACTCCCTCCCGACTGTATCCCACTGTACTGCCACCTCGGGTGGGACTGTCCTGCCGGTGGGACAGGACATACCCAGGGATGGTGATGGAGGAGTCTGGGACGTTGGCTGAAAGGTTTCATTCTGTGAGTATGACTATGTCAGGCTGTTGCTCGACTAGTCTGTGGGACAGCTCTCCTAGTTTTGGCACAAGTCGGCAGATGTTGGTGAGGAGGTCTTTGCCGGGTCGACTGGGCTGGGTGTGGCTTTGTCGTGTCCGAAGCCAGTGCCGAGGTCGAGGCCGGGTGGTCCGTCCGGTTTGACTTTTATTGTTATTTTCTGTAGAAGTCTTTGCCAGGGCAAAGTGGCAAGTTGGATCGAAAATTGGCTCAGAGGCAGGAAGCAAAGGGTAATGGTTAATGGATGTTTTTGTGACTGGAGGGCTGTATCCAGTGGGGTTCCACAGGGCTCAGTACTGGGTCCCTTGCTTTTTGTGGTATATATCAATGATTTAGACTTGAATGTAGGGGTATGATTAAGAAGTTTGCAGACAATACAAAAATCGGCTGTGTGGTTGATAATGAAGAAGAAAGCTGTGGACTGCAGGAAGATATCAATGAACTGGTCAGGTGGGCAGAACAGTGGCAAATGGAATTCAACCCAGAGAAGTGTGGGGTAATGCATTTGGGGAGGGCTAATAAGGCAAGGGAATAAACATTCAATGATTGGACACTGAGAAGTGTCGAGGAACAAAGGGAACTGGGAGTGCAGGTCCACAGATCCCTGAAGATAGCAGGCCAGGTGGATAAGGTGGTTAAGAAGGTGTCATGTATTTAACTGTCATTGTAACCCATGTATAAACTGACCTAAGTTGTACACTGTGAGAACATTGACCACTAGGTGGTGAACTTGTGGGAGACACTCCTAACCTGGACCTTCAGGTATAAAAGGGGAAGCTCCACCCACCTTCATCACTTCAGTGCTGGCTAATAAAGGTTACTGGTCACAGAGTGACCTTCTCTCAAGTATGGGCCTCATGTGCATTTATATACTGTATAGTAAGGGCATATCAGAAGGCATACGGAATGTTTGCCTTTATTAGCCGAGGCATAGAATACAAGAGCAAGGACGCTATGCTAGAACTGTATAAAACACTGGTTAGGCCACAGCTGGAGTACTGTGTGCAGTTCTGATCACATTACAGGAAACATGTGATTGCACTAGAGAGGTTGCAGAGGAGATTGACGAGGATGTTGCCTGTACGGAAGCTATGGGGAAAGATTGGATTGGCTGTATTGTATTCCTAACACAGATGAGGCTGCACACAGGGAGGTTAAAGTAACAGTGACCTCAGTCTTTAATAAGACACTCCAGAGTGAGGAACAGGCCTTAGGGGCCGGCTTATATACATTGCTCCCAAGGGATGATACGATCCCTTGGGACTTCAGGGGATGAGCTCCCTGGTGGCGGAACATGGGAGTGCATGCTTTACAGATACACAACATCACTCCCCCACTATAGTCAAAGTGAAAACTATTTACAAGGTGAGGCAGTCGGGAGCCTTTCTTTCCCTGGTGGATCACCTCGGTACAAATGACTGTTCTGGTGTGTTGGCTGTGCCCTCGCTGGGCTGGCGTGTTGTTGGCCCTGCAGGGCTGCTGGGTGAGCCTGGCCTTGCTGGGCTGTTGGGCGTGATGGGTTTGATTTCCTGGTCCGGGGTGGTGTTGTTGATCCTTTGGGTGTGTGTTGTGGGCTCGAAAAAGTTGGTGTCTGCTGTGGGTTGTTCAGGGCCGTCTGTGAACCGCAGCCTCGTTTGGTCCAGGTGCTTTCTGCAAATTTGTCCATTGTCTAGTTTGACTACAAACACCCGACTCCCTTCTTTAGCTATCACCGTGCTCGCAATCCACTTGGGACCATGTCCATAGTTTAATACATACACAGGGTCATTCAGATCAATTTCCCGTGACACAGTGGTGTGACCATCGTTTACATTTTGTTGCTGCCGCCTGTTCTCTACCTGATCATGCAGGTTGGGGTGAACCAGCGAGAGTCTGGTTTTAAGTGTCCTTTTCATGAGTAGCTCAGCCGGGGGCACCCCTGTGAGCGAGTGGGGTCTCGTGCGGTAGCTGAGCAGTACTCGGGACAGGCGGGTTTGGAGTGAGCTTTCTGTGACTCATTTAAGGCTCTGTTTGATGGTTTGTACTGCCCGCTCTGCCTGCCCATTGGAGGCTGGTTTAAACAGGGCCGAGGTGACATGTTTGATCCCATTGCGGGTCATGAATTCTTTAAATTGGGCACTGGTGAAACATGGCCTGTTGTCACTGACCAGTATGGCAGGCAGGCCGTGGGTGGCAAACATGGCCCTCAGGCTTTCAATGGTGGCGGTGGCGGTGCTTCCCGACATTATTTCACATTCAATCCATTTTGAAAAAGCATCCACCACCACCAGGAACATTTTACCGAGAAACGGGCCCACATAGTCGACATGGATCCTCGACCATGGTCTGGAGGGCCAGGACAACAAACTTAGTGGTGCCTCTCTGGGCGCGTTGCTCAACTGAGCACACACACTGCATTGCCGTACACAGGACTCGAAGTTAGAATCAATACCGGGCCACTACACGTGGGATCTGGCTATCGCTTTCATCATTACTATACCCGGGTGTGTGCTGTGGAGATCCAAGATGAACGTCTCCCTTTGCACAGTAACACATGTAGGGGCTCTAAAAGGGTGCTTAACCCCGGTAGGAAGTTACCAAAATAGTTGAGGAGTCCCTGGAACGACTGGAGCTCTGTGACGTTCTGTAACGAGAAACGATTAATAGTTACTTTATAATCGCCGCAAATCCTAACTGTGCCATCACTTTTGAGTACTGGAACAATCGGGCTGGCCCACTAGCTGAATTCCACTGGGGAGATGATGCCCTCGCGTTGCAGCCTGTCCAGCTCGATTTCCACACTCTCCCTCATCATGTGAGGTACCGCTCGCACCTTGTGGTGAATGGGTCATGCCTCTGGGACCAAGTGGATCCGCACCTTCGCCCCAGAAAATTTTCCAATGCCTGGCTCAAAATGAGAAGGAAATTTGTTAAGAACCTGGGTACATGAGGCTTCATCGACATGTGATAGTGCTCGGATGTCATCCCAGTTCCAGCGGATTTTGCCCAGCCAGCTCCTTCCAAGCAGTGTGGGGCCATCGCCCGGGACAATCCAGAGTGGCAGTTTGTGCACCGTGCCCTCGTAGGTGACCTTGACCATGGCGCTGCCCAGGACAGTGATAAGCTCTTTGGTGTCCGTTCTCAGTTTTGTGTGGATGGGGCTCAGAGCTGGTCTGAGTGCCTTGTTGCACCACAGTGTCTCAAACATCTTTTTACTCATGATGGATTGGCTAGCGCCAGTGTCCAGTTCCATGGCTACGGGTAAGCCATTCAATTTTACATTTAGCATTATAGGTGATCATTTCATCAAAAATGTGTGCACCCCGTGTACTTCAGCATCTGCCTCCCCTCTCTGAAATTGCTTTGATCCACCATGGACCGATCTTCCTCTGCCACGTGGTGGTTAGCAGGTTTTGCAGAACTTGCAGCTCGTTTGCAAGCTCGTTGGAGGTGCCCCATTGTTCCACAGCTCTTGAAAACATCCCCTTTGAAGCGGCTTGAATAGGTTGAATGGAAGCCCCCCACAACGCCAACAAGGAGTGAATTGCCTTGCATTTATCCTTTGTTGGGGACTTAGACATCTGGGTCACCTGAGGCCTGCTGGCAGTTGCAGACTTGTGGGTTCTGCCCTGTACATTTCTGCTCGGAAACACAGTTCCAGTTAATTTATAAACATTGCTAGCACTTGTGTGCTGAGAGATTTGTTTGGTTATCACTGGTGGACATAAACACCTGTGCTATCACAATGGCCTTACTGAGGGTCGGTGTCTCTACAGTCAAAAGTTTTCGTAGGATGGTCTCGTGGCCAATGCCCAGTATAAAAAGGTCTGAGCATTTGCTCCAGGTCGCCAGCAAACTCACATTGTCCTGCAAGTCGCCTTAGCTCGGCGACGTAGCTTGCCATTTCCTGACCTTCAGATCGCTGGCACATGTAGAACCGATACCTCGCCATCAGCACGCTCTCCCTCGGGTTAAGATGCTCCCGAACCAGTGTACACAGCTCCTCGTACGACTTATCTGTGGGTTTCACTGGAGCCAGAAGATTCTTCATGAGGCTGTAGGTCGGTGCCCCGCAGATCGTGAGGAGGACCGCTCTCCTTTTTGCAGCGCTTCCTTTTCCGTCCAGCTCGTTGGCTACAAAGTACTGGTCTAGCCATTCGACATAGACTTCCCAGTCCTCGCCCTCCGAGAACTTCTCCAGGATGCCCACAGTTTGCTGCATCTTTGCGTTGGATTCGTATACTCGTCGCCAGTTATTGTGTTCCTAACACAGATGAAACTGCACACAGGGAGGTTAAAATAACAGTGACTTCAGTCTTTAATAAGACACTCCAGAGTGAGGAACAGGCCTTAGGGGCCGGCTTATATACAGTGCTCTCAAGGGATGCTGGGATCCCTTGGGACTTCAGGGGATGAGCTCCCTGGTGGCGGAACATGGGAGTGCATGCTTTACAGAATCACAACAGGCTGGGTTTGTTTTCTTTGGAACAGAGGAGGCTCAGGGGAGACCTGATTGAGGTGTATAAAATTATGAAGGGCCTGGATAGAGTGGATAGGAAGGACTTGTTTCCCTTGGCAGAGGGGTCAACAACTAGGGGGCATAGATTTAAAGTAATTGGGGGAAGGTTTAGAGGAGATATGAAGGGAAATTTCTTCACCCAGAGGATGGTGGGGGTCTGGAACTCACTGCCTGAAAGAGTGGCAGAGGCAGAAACCCTCACCACATTTAAAAAGATCTGGAAGGTGGAATTAGGCTGGATAGCTCTTTGTCGGCCGGTAAGGACATGATGGGCTGTGCTGCAAATTTCAGCGATACTATGATTCAATGAACTGAGTGACTTGCTAGGTCACTTCAGAGGGCAGTTAAGAGTCAACCACATTGCTGTGGGTCTGGAGTCACCTGTAGGCCAGACCGGGTAAGGACAGCAGGTTTCCTTCCCTGAATTAACTGAAATTAGTTGACGTGGTGTGATTTGTACTCACGCAGATCATTAATCCAGGTCTCGGGGTGACTGGTCCAGTAACATAACCATTAGGATACCGTTCCCTTCTACCAATTACTATCAATCTATGCCCCCCGGTTGTTGACCCCTCTGCCAAGGGAAACAGGTCCTTCCTATCCACTCTATCCAGGCCCCTCATAATTTTATTCATCTCAATCAGGTCTCCGCTCAGCCTCCTCTGTTCCAAAGAAAACAATCCCAGCCTATCCAATCTTTCCTCATAGCTAAAATTCTCCAGTCCTGGCAACATCCTGGTAAATCTCCTCTCCACTCTCGCCAGTGCAATCACATCCTTCCTGTAATGTGGTGACCAGAACTGCAGCAGTACTCCAGCTGTGGCCTAACCAGCGTGGATTACTGTAGCAATGAGTTAGCACACACACAATGGGATAAATGGTTTCCTCTTGTGCTGCAAACTTCTATGTTCCTAAGTTTGTCGATTGCACAAACCGTCAGTGGATATGGTATCAATGGCACAGTTTTCCAACATCAGCGGCCCCTGTAATCCAAAATCTGAGACAAAATCCCGACCCCTATTGAAATCCTGCCCAGGACACCTGGTCTTTAGTGTCTTGGCCTCCATGAAGGCTTCTATCTCAAGTCATGGCCCGGGTTTATGATTGGTGACTTTGCTCTCATTGTTGGAGGCACTGTGTCTGGTGGAGATGCAGCATGTTGTTCACACTGACTCACTTGCACTTGAGACTGAACAAAGTTATTGGGTTTCACAAAAAATCTCAGCAGAGATTCAGCAAACCGAGTCCCAACACATAGCTGACTCGGTACAACAGTTATCACAAGCTTTCTATTAATCTCTAAGATTTCACATGGTTAACGAATGTTGGATGTTGAATGTTGTATACTTATTATATCATCAAAGAACTTACCCTATACCACTTCTCCCCGTTCTGTCAGCATCCTTCATGCCCTTTCTGATATTTCCCTCCTACTGACCCTCAATCTCTGCATCAAACTACTCTGGATCCTCAGTCACTTCCATCTCCTCCTGAAGTCACCCAACACAGGGCTCCAGTGTGACTTGTATGTTAGCCTCACTCTCCATATTGACTCCACCTAATAGACATGTGGTCAACCCTCAAGTGATACAATCCTCTATCGTCGAGCTACAGTACGTGGAGTAGGCTTGCGTCTGCGCACATTCAGAGGCTGAACTCCAAGTCATCGTCAACATCTTCACCGAGGCAAACGAAAGCATGGGCCTTACGCTAAACATCCGTAAGACAAAGGTCCTCCACCAACCTGACCCCGCCATGCAGCACTGCCCCTTAGTCATCAAGATCAACGGCACGACCTTGGATAATGTGGACCACTTTCTATACCTCGGGAGCCTATTATCAGCAAGGGCAGACATTAACGATGAGATACAACACTGCCTCCAGTGCACCAGCGCAGCCTTCGGCCACCTGAGGAACAGAGTTTTCGAAGATCAGGCCCTCAAATCTGGCACCAAGCTTATGGTCTACAGGGCTATACTGTTACCTGCCCTCCTGTATGGCTCAGAGACATGGACCATGTACAGTAGACACCTCAAATCGCTGGAGAAATGCCACCAACGATGTCTCCGCAAGATCCTGCAAATCCCCTGGGAGGACAGATGCACCAATGTTAGTGTTCTTGATCAGGCCAACATCCCCAGCATCGAAGCACTGACCACACTCGATCAGCTCCGCTGGGCAGGCCACATCATTTGCATGCCCGACACGAGACTCCCAAAGCAAGCGCTCTACTCGGAACTACTTCACGGCAAACGAGCCCCAGGTGGGCAGAGGAAACGTTTCAAGGACCCCCTCAAAGCCTCCCTGATAAAATGCAACATCCCCACCGACACCTGGGAGTCCCTGGCCAAAGACTGCCCTAAGTGAAGGAAGTGCATCCGGGAGGGCACTGAGCACCTCGAGTCTCGTCGCCGAGAACATGCAGAAATCAAGTGCAGGCAGCGGAAGGAGCGTGCGACAAACCAGTCCCACCCACCCCTTCCCTCAACGACTATCTGCCCCACCTGTGACAGAGACTGTAATTCCCGTATTGCACTGTTCAGTCACCTGAGAACTCTCTGTTAGAGTGGAAGCAAGTCTTGATTTTGAGGGAATGATGATGATGATGCACCAAAAGAGGGGTGGCTTTCTTTTGAGCAGGAAGCCACCCTACTGTCGAAAATCAGGAGACAGCAGAGGAAGTCAACACACTCTGCCAGGTCCTCTCAGTCAGTGGGGAATGCCAGTGCCAATCTTTGGGCAGACTACTGAGCTGCATGGGTGTTGTGCCCTGCATTCTTGGCTCCTGTGCCCTTTTCACTTGCTGGATTTTTAAAAATGTGTTCGTTCATGAGAACTGGGTGTCGCTGGCAAATCCGGCATTTATTGCCCATCCGTAATTACCCTCGGGAAGGTGCTGGTAAGTCGCCTTCTTCAACCGCTGCAGTCCCTGTGGTAAAGGTGCTCCCTTCAAGTCAACCCGCTCCCAGGAGGTGGGTCGCCCCAATCCCTCCCTCCCTCCCTCCCCCTACCTAGTTTCGCAGGCCTAACCGCCCCCAGACAGCCAGCCTCTCCATCTGGCTGGCTGGGGTGGGAATCGGTGCTTTGGAATGCTAACCAGGCCCTGCCGTTAAATTCGCCTGCGCCTGCGTGAAACCCATTCTCTCGGGTCGCTCAACCACGTTCACACCCCATCACCACCCCCCCACCCCTGCTCCCGACCCACCTCCAGGTTTAAATTCCGACATAATTCCTGCCTCAACCACTCATTATCATCACAGGCAGTCCCTCAAAATCGAGGAAGACTTACTTCCACTCTAAAAGTGAGTTCTCAGGTGGCTGAAGAGTCCAATACGGGAATTACAGTCTGTGTCACAGGTGGGACAGACAGTGGTTGAGGGAAGGGGTGGGTGGGACTGGTTTTCCGCTGTCTGCGCTTGATTTCTGCATGCTCTCGGCGATGAGACTCGAGGTGCTCAGCGCCCTCCCGGATGCATTTCCTCACTTTGGCGGGTCTTGGGCCAGGAACTCCCAGGTATCAGTGGGGATGTTGCATTTTATCAGGGAGGCTTTGAGGGTGTCCTTGGTAACGTTTCCTCTGCCCTTCTGGGGTACACTTGCCGTGTAGGAGTTCTGAGTAGAGCGCTTGCTTTGGGAGTCCCGTGTCGGGCATGTGGACAATGTGGCCCGCTCAACAGAGCTGGTCGAGTGTGGTCAGTGCTTCGATGCTGAGGATGTTAGCCTGAGTGAGGACACGAATGTTGGTGCGTCTGTCCTCCTAGGGGATTTGTAGGATCTTGCGGAGGCATCGTTGGTGATATATCTCCAGCGATTTGAGGTGTCTACTGTACATGGTCCATGCCTCTGAGCCATACAGGAGGATGGGTAACAGTACAGCCCTGCAGACCATGAGCTTGGTGTCATGTATGTAACCTGCATATAACTATAACCTTCATGTAACAACACTGTAAACTGTATACACCTCAGAAATGCATACCTTGACCACAGGGGGTGAACTTGTGGGAGACACTCCTTACCTGGTCATCCAGGTATATAAAGGGAGGTCCTATGCAGGGTCAGCACTTCCTGGTCCTGTGAATAAAGGTTCAGGTCACAGAGTGACCTTGTCTCCAGTATGTGCCTCGTGTTGATTTGCTGTAGTGTGTAAGAGTGTAAGGACGTAACATATGGCGACAAGAAACGGGAATCAACAACTCACAAGAATGGCCACCGGTAGCACAGAGGAACGGTACTGTGTTGGTGAGGACTGGGACGATTTAATTGAGAGCCTCCAGCAGAGCTTTGTCACGAAGGACTGGCTGGGAGAGGCAGCGGCTGACAAACGGAGGGCGCATCTACTGACCAGCTGTGGGCCTAAGACGTACGCACCGATGAAAGACCTGCTCACACCCGAGAAGCCGGCGGACAAGTCCTTTGAGGAGCTCAGCAAACTGATCAGTGAGCACCTCAAACCAGCGAGCAGTATACACATGGCCCGACACCGATTCTATACACACCGACGTCGGGAAGGGCAGAGCATACCGGACTTTATTGCGGATCTTCGCCGCTTGGTCAGCCTCTAAGTTCACAGACTCCTGCAGGGGGAAGATGTTACGGGATTTCTTCATTGAGGGCATTGGTCATGCCGAGATTTTTAGGAAGCTAATTGAGACCAAGGACTTGACCTTGGAAACAGCGGCATTGATGGCTCAAATCTTCATGGTGGGGGAGGAGGAAACCAAGATCATATACGCACGTAACTCTGCTCCCAATCTGGTGATGGAGCAGGGCGTTAACATGGTAAACGCGACTCAGAACCCCGCAGGCAGGCAAAGGCAGTTTGACACCAACCAGGCAGTAACAGACTCTAGGGTGTCCTCAACAGAGGCAATGGCAGGTGGAAAGGACAATTACACCATCACAAGGGACAATACATCCCGGGATGGGACCATTGACACCCACAAACAGAGTGCTCAAGCGTAATCAAAGAGACAATCAGAGAAGAATGCCTGGTAACAGCCCTTTTGTTCACAACAATCTCAGCTCATGCTGGAGGTGCGGGGGCAGACATGCTGCGAAGACCTGCAGGTTTCAACAATTTATCTGCAGAAATTGTAACTTCAGTGGACATTTCGCCAGGATGTGCAGGAAGCCCGCAGCGAGGCTGGTTTACAAAGCGGATGATCCACAAGAGGGGTCTGCAAGGCAGGGTTATGCTTGGGACACAGCAATGGATGCAGAAGTTCAGCGGGTTCAGGTGGCAAACATCCACAGCTCATACACAAAGACGGCACCTATGATGATGAGAGTATTGTTAAATGGCATCCAGTACGCATGGAGCTGGACACAGGAGCCAGGCAGTCACTTATGAGTATCCAACAATTCGAGAAACTATGGCCACTCAGAGCTAGCAGACCCAAACTAGAACACATTGACACGCAATTATGGACGTACACCAAGGAGATCATCCCAGTGCTAGGCAGTGCAATGTTGGTGGTCACACATAATGGATCAGAGAAACGGCTGCCACTCTGGATTGTCCCGGGAAATGGTCCCGCGCTTTTGGGGAAGAGCTGGCTAGCCGAGATGAACTGGAAGTGGGGGGATGTGCACGCCATTTCATCTGTGGAGCGAAGTTCATGCTCACAGGTCCTACAAAAGTTTGAGTCACTCTTTCAACCTGGTGTCGGGACTTTCAAAGGTACCAAAGTGGCGATACGCATCACCCCGGACGCCAGGCCAGTGCACCATAAAGCCAGAGCTGTGCCGTATGTGATGCGGGAGAAAATTGAGAGTGAGTTGGACAGGTTGCTAAGAGAGGGCATAATTTTGCCCGTTGAATTCAGCGACTGGGCAAGCCCCATCGTCCCTGTTCTAAAAATGAATGGCTCGGTCAGGATCTGTGGCAACTACAAGGCCACCATCAACCGAGTGTCACTACAGGACCAATACCCGCTTCCGAGAACGGAGGATCTTTTTGCCACACTGGCAGGTGGCAAGCTGTTCACCAAGTTGGACCTCACTTCGACCTACATGACTCAGGAACTGGCTGAAGAATCCAAGCTACTGACCACCATCACTACGCACAAGGAGCTGTTTGTCTACAACAGGTGTCCGTTTGGCATTCGATCAGCAGCCGCTATCTTCCAAAGGAATATGGAAAGCCTGCTCAAATCCATCCCCGGCACAATCGTATTTCAGGACGACATCCTTATCAGAGGTCGAGATACCGAGGAACACCTCCACAACCTGGAGGAGGTGCTACGCCGACTGGACCGGGTAGGCCTGTGACTAAAGAAGTCCAAGTGTGTGTTTTTGGCCCCAGAGGTCGAGTTTGTGGGCAGGAGGGTCGCCGCAGACGGGATCTGGCCGACCGAATCCAAAACGGAGGCGATCCGCCGGGCGCCCAGTCCCGGCAACACATCGGAGTTGCGTTCATTTCTGGGACTATTGAACTGTTTCGGGAACTTTCTGCCGAACTTAAGCACATTGTTGGAGCCGCTGCACGTGCTCCTGCGTAAGGGTTGTGATTGGTTTTGGGGGACTGTCAGGAACGGGCTTTCAATCGGGCGTGGAACCTGCTTTGTTCTAATAAGCTGTTGACCCTGTACAACCCCTGTAAGAAATTGGTTTTGACATGCGATGCATCATCCTATGGGGTTGGGTGCGTGTTGCAGCAGAGTAATGATGAGGGCCAACTCCAACCTGTGGCTTATGCCTCCAGGTCGCTCTCCCAAGCAGAAAAGGGATATAGGATAATTGAAAAGGAAGCACTTGCATGTGTCTACGGGATGAAAAAGATGCACCAGTACTTTTTTGGCAGAAGCTTCGAGTTAGAAACGGACCACAAGCTGTGAACATCCCTGTTGTCAGACAGCAAAGCTGTCAAAGCCAATGCGTCAGCTCGCATACAGCAATGGGCTCTCATGATGGTTGCATATGACTACACCATACGGCACCAGCCAGGCACCAAAAATTGTGCTGCCGCGCTCAGCAGACTTCCACTGACCACCACTCAGGGGGCAGCAGAGCAAAGCGCTGAGATGGTCATGGCTGTCGATGCTTTCGACAGTGCAGGCTCCCCCATCACAGCCCACCTGATCAAAACATGGACAAGCAGAGATCCCCTCCTATCTCTAATTAAGAAATGTGTCCTGAATGGGGATTGGGCGCCCGCACACGGAGCATGCCCTGAAGAGGTCAGACCGTTCCACAGACGGATGGATGAACTCTCCATCCAAGCCGACTGCCTGCTATGGGGCAGCCTAATAGTCATGCCCCAGAAGGGAAGGGAAGCATTCATCAGGGAACTCCACAGCGAGCACCCAGGCATTGTGCTAATGAAGGCCATTGCCTGGTCACATGTATGGTGGCCGGGAATTGATGCAGACCTGGAACACTGCGTTCACAGGTGCACGATGTGTGCCTAGCTGGGCAATGCCCCCAGAGAGGCCTCACTCAGCCCGTGGCCCTGGCCCACCAAGCCATGGTCACGTATTCACGTAGACTACGCGGGCCCGTTCATGGGGAAAACGTTCCTCATTGCTGTTGATGCGTACTCAAAATGGATCGAGTGCATCATATTGAATTAGTGCACGACATCCACCACAGTGGAGAGTCTGCGCGTGGTCTTTGCGACCCACGGCTTTCCAGACATCCTGGTTAGCGACAATGGCCCGTGTTTCACTAGCTATGAATTCCGGGAGTTCATGTCGGGTAATGGCATCAACCATGTCAGGACAGCACCGTTCAAGCCGGCCTCCAATAGCCAGGTGGAACGTGTGGTCCAAATCACAAAACAAGACATGTTCCGGATTCAAGGACCCTCCCTTCAATGCCGCCTATCGCGCCTCCTGCTGGCCTACAGGTCCCGACCGCACTCGCTCACAGGAGTCCCGCCTGCGGAACTACTCATGAAACGTACACTAAAACTCGGCTGTCCCTCATTCACACAGTCCTGTCAGACATTGTTGAGGGCAAGCGCCAGTCCCAAAATGAGTGCCATGAGTGCAACTCAAAGGGAAGAGGTATAGAAATCGATGACCCTGTGTTTGTTCTTAATCACGCTTTGGGGCCCAAGTGGCTTGAAGGTACTGTAATTGGTAAAGAGGGGAATAGGGTCATAGTGGTCAGATTTAACAATGGACAAATATGCCGCAAGCATCTGGAGCAAGTAAAAAAAAGGTTCAGCATGGACACTGAGGAACCTGAGGAACATCATGAGATGCTGCCCACACCACTGCCAGTGAACGAGCAACAAGAACCGTCAGCAGTATGCACAGTCGCTGCGGCCAGCCAGGCCGAGCCAGAATCACCACAGGTGACAAAGACGCATGTCGAGGCTCAACAACCAGAGCCCCAACTGTGGCACTCCACGAGAGAGCGCCAACCGCCTGAAAGACTCAATCTTTGACCCAAAGACATTGGGGGGGGGGGAGGTGATGTCATGCTTGTAACCTTCACAACTGTAACCTTCATGTAACAACACTGTACACTATATACACCTGAGTAATGCACATCTTGACCACAGGGGGTGAACTTGTAGGAGACACTCCTCACCTGGTCATCCAGGTATATAAAGGGAGGTCCCACGCAGGATCATCACTTCCTGGTCCTGTGAATAAAGGTACAGGTCACAGAGTGATCTTGTCTCCAATATGTGCCTCGTGTTGATTTGCTGTAGAGTGTAAGGACACAACATTTGGTGCCAGATTTGAGGGCCTGATCTTCAAACACGCTCTTCCCCAGGCGACCGAAGACTACGCTGGCTCACTGGAGGCGGTGTTGGACCTCAACCACTAACACTGGCAGTGAATTCCAGCCTCCCAGTTCTCTCTCTCTCTCTCCGTGAAGAAGTTTCTCTGCCCTCTATTCTAAAGCTCTTACATTTAATCTTGTCATTCTTGGCCACTCAACCAGTGGGACAAGGCTCAACAGGCTGCTTCCATCTACCTACCAGTAACCCACCACCTCCCTCTCCTTCATCACTCTCCGTAGGACCCACCTCTTCCACCAACCTTCTGGTCAGCCTTCCTGATATCTCGGTCTTCTTGTCCTTTGAGAGGTGGCTTGGGATGTTTTCCTAAGTTAAAGGCAGTATATATACATCAAACAGAGAATGCTGGAAACACACAGCAGCTCAGGCGGCATCAGTGGAGAGAGAAACAGAGTTAACGTTTCAGGTCGATGACCCTACATCAGAACTGGAAAAAAAGTTAGGGATGTAACAGGTTTTCAGCAGGTGCAGGGGCAGGGAATGGGGGAGGGGAGGAAAGGACAAAAGGGAAGGTCTGGGATAGGGTGGAAGGCAGGAGAGATTAGAGAGACAAAAGGGATGGTGGTGTGAGCTGAAGGAGATGGTAATGGGACAAGTTAAGAAACAAAAGATGAGTCTGGATAGATTGCCACTAGATGCTGTGGGAAAGGGAAAAACAATAGAAAAAATTAAAAAAAAATAGGGGCAGAGGTTACAGCAGTCTTTTTGCAAACTGTCGGAGTTCATCCGTAAAATAAACAGGCACATCTCAAACTGAAACTGGAAAAGTAGCACCTCAGTCAGAACTCTAAACTCGCCGAAAGTACAGACCCCCCGAGACGGGCTAGCACACGGCCAGCCCACACAGTGTTGCTGGTATTCACCTGGACTTTGCTTCTGGTCTCTGATAAACAAAGCCTGTGACCTGAGTCACTGACTGACCTCGCTGCCAGGCATCTGCTATCTTATGTGCAACTTAGGCCTCATGGATTGTGCTTATCATGTCAGGGTACTGATCTGGGGATCATGGCTGCAATATCAGGCAATGCAAAGGCCAGAACATTCATTAGCTGGGTGGGTCAGGTACAGGCTCAGTGTGGTGTGTCGGGTACGGGTAGTGCGGTGGGTCGGGTACAGGCTCAGTGTGGTGGGTCGGGTACGGGTAGTGTGGTGGGTCGGGTACGGGTAGTGTGGTGGGTCGGGTACGGGTAGTGTGGTGGGTCGTGTACGGGTAGTGTGGTGGGTCGGGTACGGGTAGTGTGGTGGGTCGGGTACGGGTAGTGTGGTGGGTCGGGTACGGGTAGTGTGGTGGGTCGGGTACGGGTGGTGGGTCGGGTACGGGTAGTGTGGTGGGTCGGGTACGGGTAGTGCGGTGGGTCGGGTACGGGTAGTGCGGTGGGTCGGGTACGGGTAGTGCGGTGGGTCGGGTACGGGTAGTGCGGTGGGTCGGGTACGGGTAGTGCGGTGGGTCGGGTACGGGTAGTGCGGTGGGTCGGGTACGGGTAGTGCGGTGGGTCGGGTACGGGT
Source organism: Pristiophorus japonicus (assembly GCF_044704955.1). Classification (NCBI taxonomy): domain Eukaryota; kingdom Metazoa; phylum Chordata; class Chondrichthyes; family Pristiophoridae; genus Pristiophorus; species Pristiophorus japonicus. Next base: position 299,405,806 of record NC_091981.1, read on the forward strand.
AGTGCGGTGGGTCGGGTACGGGTAGTGCGGTGGGTCGGGTACGGGTAGTGCGGTGGGTCGGGTACGGGTAGTGCGGTGGGTCGGGTACGGGTAGTGCGGTGGGTCGGGTACGGGTAGTGTGGTGGGTCGGGTACGGGTAGTGTGGTGGGTAGGTACGGGTTGTGTGGTGGGTCGGGTACGGGTGGTGCGGTGGGTCGGGTACGGGTAGTGTGGTGGGTCGGGTACGGGTAGTGCGGTGGGTACGGGTAGTGCGGTGGGTCGGGTACGGGTCGTGTGGTGGGTCGGGTACGGGTAGTGTGGTGGGTAGGTACGGGTAGTGTGGTGGGTCGTGTACGGGTAGTGCGGTGGGTAGGTACGGGTAGTGTGGTGGGTCGTGTAAGGGTAGTGTGGTGGGTAGGTACGGGTAGTGGGTCGGGTACGGGTAGTGCGGTGGGTCGGGTACGGGTAGTGTGGTGGGTAGGTACGGGTAGTGTGGTGGGTCGGGTACGGGTAGTGCGGTGGGTAGGTACGGGTAGTGCGGTGGGTCAGGTACAGGCTCAGTGTGGTGTGTCGGGTACGGGTAGTGTGGTGGGTAGGTACGGGTAGTGGGTCGGGTACGGGTAGTGCGGTGGGTCGGGTACGGGTAGTGTGGTGGGTAGGTACGGGTAGTGTGGTGGGTCGTGTACGGGTAGTGCGGTGGGTAGGTACGGGTAGTGTGGTGGGTCGTGTAAGGGTAGTGTGGTGGGTAGGTACGGGTAGTGGGTCGGGTACGGGTAGTGCGGTGGGTCGGGTACGGGTAGTGTGGTGGGTAGGTACGGGTAGTGTGGTGGGTCGGGTACGGGTAGTGCGGTGGGTAGGTACGGGTAGTGCGGTGGGTCAGGTACAGGCTCAGTGTGGTGTGTCGGGTACGGGTAGTGTGGTGGGTCGGGTACGGGTAGTGTGGTGGGTCGGGTACGCGTAGTGTGGTGGGTCGGGTACGGGTAGTGTGGTGGGTCGGGTACGGGTAGTGTGGTGGGTAGGGTACGGGTAGTGTGGTGGGTCGGGTACGGGTAGTGTGGTGGGTCGGGTACGGGTAGTGTGGTGGGTCGGGTACGGGTAGTGCGGTGGGTCGGGTAGTGTGGTGGGTCGGGTACGGGTAGTGTGGTGGGTCGGGTACGGGTAGTGTGGTGGGTCGGGTACGGGTAGTGTGGTGGGTAGGGTACGGGTAGTGTGGTGGGTCGGGTACGGGTAGTGTGGTGGGTCGGGTACGGGTAGTGTGGTGGGTCGGGTACGGGTAGTGTGGTGGGTAGGGTACGGGTAGTGTGGTGGGTCGGGTACGGGTAGTGTGGTGGGTCGGGTACGGGTAGTGTGGTGGGTCGGGTACGGGTAGTGTGGTGGGTAGGTACGGGTAGTGCGGTGGGTCGGGTACGGGTAGTGTGGTGGGTCGGGTACGGGTAGTGCGGTGGGTCGGGTACGGGTAGTGTGGTGGGTAGGGTACGGGTAGTGTGGTGGGTCGGGTACGGGTAGTGTGGTGGGTCGGGTACGGGTAGTGTGGTGGGTCGGGTACGGGTAGTGCGGTGGGTCGGGTAGTGTGGTGGGTCGGGTACGGGTAGTGCGGTGGGTCGGGTACGGGTAGTGTGGTGGGTAGGTACGGGTAGTGCGGTGGGTCGTGTACGGGTAGTGTGGTGGGTCGGGTACGGGTAGTGTGCTGGATCGGGTACGGGTAGTGTGGTGGGTAGGTACGGGTAGTGTGGTGGGTCGGGTACGGGTAGTGTGCTGGGTCGTGTACGGGTAGTGTGGTGGGTCGGGTACGGGTAGTGTGGTGGGTCGGGTACGGGTAGTGTGGTGGGTAGGTACGGGTAGTGTGGTGGGTCGGGTACGGGTGGTGTGGTGGGTACGGGTAGTGGGTCGGGTACGGGTAGTGTGGTGGGTCGGGTACGGGTAGTGTGGTGGGTAGGTACGGGTAGTGCGGTGGGTCGGGTACGGGTAGTGGGTCGGGTACGGGTAGTGTGGTGGGTAGGGTACGGGTAGTGTGGTGGGTAGGTACGGGTAGTGCGGTGGGTCGGGTACGGGTAGTGGGTCGGGTACGGGTAGTGCGGTGGGTAGGTACGGGTAGTGCGGTGGGTCGTGTACGGGTAGTGTGGTGGGTCGGGTACGGGTAGTGCGGTGGGTCGGGTACGGGTAGTGGGTCGGGTACGGGTAGTGCGGTGGGTAGGTACGGGTAGTGCGGTGGGTCGTGTACGGGTAGTGTGGTGGGTCGGGTACGGGTAGTGCGGTGGGTCGGGTACGGGTAGTGGGTCGGGTACGGGTAGTGTGGTGGGTAGGTACGGGTAGTGGGTCGGGTACGGGTAGTGTTGTGGGTAGGTACGGGTAGTGGGTCGGGTACGGGTAGTGTGGTGGGTCGGGTACGGGTAGTGCGGTGGGTAGGTACGGGTCGTGTGGTGGGTCGGGTACGGGTAGTGTGGTGGGTCGGGTACGGGTAGTGCGGTGGGTCGGGTACGGGTAGTGCGGTGGGTCGGGTACGGGTAGCGCGGTGGGTCGGGTACGGGTAGTGTGGTGGGTAGGTACGGGTAGTGTGGTGGGTAGGTACGGGTAGTGTGGTGGGTAGGTACGGGTCGTGTGGTGGGTCGGGTACGGGTAGTGTGGTGGGTCGGGTACGGGTAGTGCGGTGGGTCGGGTACGGGTAGTGCGGTGGGTAGGTACGGGTAGTGTGGTGGGTAGGTACGGGTAGTGTGGTGGGTCGGGTACGGGTGGTGGGTAGGTACGGGTAGTGTGGTGGGTAGGTACGGGTAGTGGGTCGGGTACGGGTAGTGTGGTGGGTAGGTACGGGTAGTGGGTCGGGTACGGGTAGTGTGGTGGGTAGGTACGGGTAGTGTGGTGGGTCGGGTACGGGTAGTGTGGTGGGTAGGTACGGGTAGTGTGGTGGGTCGGGTACGGGTCGTGCGGTGGGTCGGGTACGGGTAGTGTGGTGGGTAGGTACGGGTAGTGTGGTGAGTCGGGTACGGGTAGTGTGGTGGGTAGGTACGGGTAGTGTGGTGGGTCGGGTACGGGTCGTGCGGTGGGTCGGGTACGGGTAGTGTGGTGGGTCGGGTACGGGTAGTGTGGTGGGTCGGGTACGGGTAGTGTGGTGGGTCGGGTACGGGTAGTGTGGTGGGTCGGGTACGGGTAGTGTGGTGGGTCGGGTACGGGTAGTGTGGTGGGTCGGGTACGGGTAGTGTGGTGGGTCGGGTACGGGTAGTGTGGTGGGTCGGGTACGGGTCGTGCGGTGGGTCGGGTACGGGTAGTGTGGTGGGTCGGGTACGGGTGGTGTGGTGGGTACGGGTAGTGGGTCGGGTACGGGTAGTGTGGTGGGTCGGGTACGGGTAGTGTGGTGGGTAGGTACGGGTAGTGTGGTGGGTCGGGTACGGGTAGTGCGGTGGGTAGGTACGGGTAGTGCGGTGGGTAGGTACGGGTAGTGCGGTGGGTAGGTACGGGTAGTGTGGTGGGTCGGGTACGGGTAGTGTGGTGGGTAGGTACGGGTAGTGTGGTGGGTCGGGTACGGGTCGTGCGGTGGGTCGGGTACGGGTCGTGTGGTGGGTAGGTACGGGTAGTGTGGTGGGTAGGTACGGGTAGTGTGCTGGGTAGGTACGGGTAGTGTGGTATTAAATGCTGTTGGTCTGATGAGGCCCACATTCCCTGTCGAGATATCTAAAGGCGCGGTGGCCACATTTGAAGGCTGGGGGAGGAGCAGCATCAGCTGCCTGCTCAGCCTTGTACTCATGGCCTGACAGAGGCAGAGGGCCGTGCCAACGTTTTCCAGTGAGCCCAACATAATCTTTTAGCGTGAGTGAGAGCAGGCAGGGAGGCTGATGGGTGGACGAGACTTCCCCTGAGAGCGAGGGCCTAGCTGGATATACCAGAGTTGGTGAACTGGAATATTCTCAGAAGGATGTGGGTGCAGTACCACAAGAGCTTCAATGATCTGATGAAGTCAGGAAAGGTGCGTGCAAAGCCACACTCAACTTCATCCTGTCGTGCTGCTCATCATATCGCCAACACACTACTATCCCAAGCCTGCTCCTGCACATCATTACTCACACCAACACATCTTGGGCCTCCGCCCATCCCTCTCTCTATCTACATTATCACATCCCCCTCTGACAAACCACCCCTCACACTCACCCTGATCGTAATGCACTCATAACAATTAACAATACACAAGGAGGACATTTGGCATTGGCACGCCACTCCCTCATGGTCGCCCTCCAACGCTGTAACCCTTCCGTCCCTTACTCTCGTTCCATCACTCACTCAAACTTCCCTTTCCCTCCTTGCAGGAGCTCAGAACCACAGGGAGAGGGAAAGACCGGAGGTGTCACTTCGTCTCCGACCATGTTGCCTCCAGCAGAGGAGGTGGTCCCGGAGGACTCTGGAGTTGTGGAGCTGCTGGTAGTGGGAGACGGAGAGAGGGGGACACTTCAGCAACCTGCTGACACAATCACATCTCATACAGGGCACATGGCAGTCGCTCATATGGGTCTGATGTCAGCAGCCAGTGAATGTTCATCATGTGCATTGTGGTATCATTGCCCCTTCTTGATATCACATTTCTGAATCATCTCTTTGCTCTCCCACAGGTCCATCAGGAGCCCCCCCCCCCCGCCCCCACTGCCCAGGAGAGAGGAAGACAACTCCTCAGAGGAGCCTCCAGCCTCTGAGGGTGTACCATCACCAGACATAAGCGCGACCAGCACCAGGGCAGGCCACATAGTTTGCACGCCAGACATGAAACTCCCAAAGCAAGCGCTCTACTCGGAACTCCTTCACGGCAAACAAGTCAAAGGTGGGCAGAGGAAACATTTCAAGGACACCCTCAAAGCCTCCCTGATAAAATGCAACATCCCCAGAGACACCGGGGAGTCCCTGGGCAAAGACTGCCCGAAGTGGAGGAAGTGCATCCGGGAGGGCACTGAGCACCTCGAGTCTCATAGAAACATAGAAACACGGAAAATAGGTGCAGGAGTAGGCCATTCGGCCCTTCTAGCCTGCACCGCCATTCAATGAGTTCATGGCTGAACATGCAACTTCAGTACCCCCTTCCTGCTTTCTCGCCATACCCCTTGATCCCCCCTAGTAGTAAGGACTTCATCTAACTCCCTTTTGAATATATTTAGTGAATTGGCCTCAACAACTTTCTGTGGTAGAGAATTCCACAGGTTCACCACTCTCTGGGTGAAGAAGTTTCTCCTCATCTCAGTCCTAAATGGCTTACCCCTTATCCTTAGACTGTGACCCCTGGTTCTGGACTTCCCCAACATCGGGAACATTCTTCCTGCATCGAACCTGTCTAAACCCGTCAGAATTTTAAACGTTTCTATGAGGTCCCCTCTCATTCTTCTGAACTCCAGTGAATACAAGCCCAGTTGATCCAGTCTTTCTTGATAGGTCAGTCCCACCATCCCAGGAATCAGTCTGGTGAACCTTCGCTGCACTCCCTCAATAGCAAGAATGTCCTTCCTCAGGTTAGGAGACCAAAACTGTACACAATACTCCAGGTGTGGCCTCACCAATGCCCTGTACAACTGTAGCAACACCTCCCTGCCCCTGTACTCAAATCGCCTCGCTATGAAGGCCAACATGCCATTTGCTTTCTTAACCGCCTGCTGTACCTGCATGCCAACCTTCAATGACTGATGTACCATGACACCCAGGTCTCGTTGCACCTTCCCTTTTCCTAATCTGTCACCATTCAGATAATAGTCTGTCTCTCTGTTTTTACCACCAAAGTGGATAACCTCACATTTATCCACATTATCTTCATCTGCCATGCATTTGCCCACTCACCTAACCTATCCAAGTCACTCTGCAGCCTCATAGCATCCTCTTCGCAGCTCACACTGCCACCCAACTTAATGTCATCCGCAAATTTGGAGATACTACATTTTATCCCCTTGTCTAAATCATTAATGTACAGTGTAAACAGCTGGGGCCCCAGCACAGAACCTTGCGGTACCCCACTAGTCACTGCCTGTCATTTACTCCTACTCTTTGCTTCCTGTCTGACAACCAGTTCTCAATCCACGTCAGCACATTACCCCCAATCCCATGATGATGATGTGTGTGTGAGGGTGAGTATGTGTGTGTGTGTGTGTGAATGTGTGTGTGTGATTGTATGTGTGTATATGTGTGTGTGTGTGTGAGTGAGTGCGTGCGTGCGTGCGTGCGCGTGTGTGTGCGCGTGAGTGCGTGAGTGTGAGTGTGAGTGCAAGGCCACCTACGGTCCAAACACCCAGGGCCCCACCTCACTCCTTGCCAAGAACGGGGAAACACTCATCAAGGACACCGAAGCAGTCAGGGCCCGCTGGAAGGAGCACTTTGCAGATCTCCTCAATCGAGACTCTGCCTTTGACTCGAGTGTTCTCGACTCCATCCCGCAGCATGCGACCTGCCACCACCTCAGTGAGACTGCACGAGGTAGGAAGCTTAAAAACAAGGCTACGGGTGCGGACGGAATCCCTGCTGAGGCATTGAAGTATGGTGGAGAGGCACGGCTGGCGTGAATACAGACCTCATCTCTCTCATCTGGAGGGAGGAGAGCATGCCGGGGGATCTCAGAGATGCAGTAATTGTGGCCATCTTTACAAAAGGGGACAAGTCTGACTGCGGCAATTACAGAGGAATCTCCCTGCTATCAGGCACTTGGAAAGTCGTCGCTAGAGTCCTCCTCAACTGTCTTCTTCCCGTGGCCGAAGAGCTCCTCCTGGAGTCACAGTGCGGATTTTCTCACCTACAGGGCACAACGGACTTGGATTTTTGCAGCGCGACAGCTACAGGAAAAATGCAGGAAACAGCGCCAGCCCTTATACATGGCCTTCTTCGACCTTACACTGTCGACCGCGAGGGTCTAAGGAGCGTCCTCCTCCATTTCGGATGCCCCCAAAGGTTCGTCACCATTCTCCGCCTGCTCCACGACGACATGCAGGCCGAGATCCTTACGAACGGATCCATCACAGACCCAATCCATGTCCGGACCTGGGTCAAACAGAGCTGTCATCACCCCAACCCTCTTCTCAATCTTTCTCGCCACCATGCTCCACCTCACAGTCAACAAGCTCCCCGCTCGAGTGGAACTAAACTACAGAACCAGTGGGAAGCTGTTCAACCTGCACCGTCTCCAGGCCAGATCAAGACCACCCCAACCTCTGTCGTCGAGCTACAGTATGCGGACGACGCCTGCGTCTGCGCACATACAGAGGCTGCACTCCAGGGTATAGTCGACGTATTTACTGAGGCATACGAAAGCATGGGCCTTACGCTAAACATCCGTAAGGCAAAGGTCCTCCACCAGCCTGTCCTCACTGCACAGCACTGCCCCCCAGTCATCAAGATCCAGGGCGCGGCCCTGGACACCGTGGACCACTTCTCATATCTCGGGAGTCTCCTATCAACAAGAGCAGGCATCGACGACAAGATCCAACACCGCCTCCAGTGCGCCAGTGCAGCCTTCGGCCGCCTGAGGAAAAGAGTGTTTGAAGACCAGGCCCTCAACATTGCCACCAAGCTCATGATCTACAGGGCTGTAGTAATACCCACCCTCCTGTATGGCTCAGAGACATGGACCATGTACAGTAGACACCTCAAGTCACTGGAGAAATACCACCAATGATGTCTTCACAAGAACCTACAAATCCCCTGGGAGGACAGATGCACCAACGCGAGCGTCCTCGACCAGGCCAACATCCCCAGCATTGAAGCACTGACCACACTTGATCAGCTCCGCTGGGCAGGCCACATTGCCTGCATGCCCGACACGAGACTTCCAAAGCAAGCGCTCTACTTGGAACTCCTTCACGGCAAACGAGCCAAAGAGCTTCAAACATTACAGGGACACCCTCAAAGCCTCCCTGATAAAGTGCAACATCCCCACTGACACCTGGGGGTCCCTGGCCCAAGACTGCCCTAAGTGGAGGAAGTGCATCCGGGAGGGCGCTGAGCACCTCGAGTCACATCGCCGAGAGCATGCAGAAAGCAAGCGCAGGCAGCGGAAGGAGCGTGCGGCAAACCAGACTCCCCACCCCTTTCCCTCAACCACTGTCTGTCCCACCTGTGACCGGGTCTGTGGTTCTCGTATTGGACTGTACAGCCACTAAAGAACACACTTCAGGAGTGGAAGCAAGTCTGCCTCGATTCCGAGGGACTGCATGTGTGTGCGTGTTTCTGCACTTACTTAAAATCTGTTACATCGCTAACGTTTTCCAATCCTGACCAAGGGTCCTAAAACATTAACGCTGTTTCTCTCTCCACAGACACTACCTGACCTGCTGGGTCTGTTTCTATTTCAGATTGTCAACATTCACTATATTCTGCTCCTGTTTTTATTAATTCACCATTATTTTTGCCTCTGGGACAGTATCTGCGATCGGTACATTGTTGTCAACGGTTCTTTGTGCTGGGTGTAAATGTTTATTTGTACCTTTGAACGGTTTGGATCAGATTTCTGACAATCTTGTGTCTGCTGTGTGTGTGCAAGATGAGACACGTTTAATAAACTGCATTGTGTGTTCCATCATGAGGAACGACATACTTGCCTCAGACATTCACCAGACTGATCCCTGGGATCAGAGGCCTGTCTTATGAGGAGAGATTGTGTAGAATGGGCCGATACTCTCTGGAGTTTAGAAGGGTGAGAGATGATCTCAGTGAAACATACCAGATTCTGAGGGGGATTGACAGGGTAGATGCTGAGAGGTTGTTTCCCCCTGGCTGGAGTGTCTAGAACTTGGGGCACAGTCTCAGGATAAGGGGACGGCCATTTAAGACTGAGATGAGAAGGAATCTTTGGATTTCTCTGCCCCAGAGGGCTGTGAAGGCTCAGTCATTGAGTATATTCAAGGCTGCAATCGTTAGATTTTTGGGCTCTCGGGGAATCGAGGGATATGGGGACAGTGCAGGACAGTGGAGTTCAGGTTGAAGATCAGGCGTGATCTTATTAACTGGCGGAGCAGGCTCGAGGGACTGAATGGCCGACTCCTGCTCCTATTTCTTCTGTTCCCATCAGACGGGAATCCGGTCATCACAAAAGGGAGGGCCTCCGAACTCTCGGGCATGAGAAAGAGTCGCAGCGATGAGAGAAATAGAAAGGGGGCAAACAGCCCTGATGGCGCTGTAGCTGAGAATTTACCGGCGGCAACATTGGCAGCCAAATGTGTGACACATCCGTGTGACATTCTCTGCCGGCTACTGGAGGTAAATAGGGTAACACTGAAATATTCCCACTTACAGGCCCCATGAGTTACTCCTCGTAACTGTTATTCCACACACACCCGGACTGTGAGCCCTACACTCGATATCCCCCCTACACTCGATATCTCCCCCACACTCGATATCTCCCCCACACTCGATATCTCCCCCACACTCGATATCCCCCCCACACTCGATATCCCCCCCACACTCGATATCCCCCCCACACTCGATATCCCCCCCACACTCGATATCCCCCCCACACTCGATATCCCCCCCACACTCGATATCCACCCTCCCACACTCGATATCCCCCCCCACACTCGATATCCATCCCCCCCCACACTCGATATCCACCCCCACACTCGATATCCATCCCCCCCCACACTCGATATCTCCCCCACACTCGATATCTCCCCCACACTCGATATCCCCCCCACACTCGATATCCCCCCCACACTCGATATCCCCCCCACACTCGATATCCCCCCCACACTCGATATCCCCCCCACACTCGATATCCCCCCCACACTCGATATCCACCCTCCCACACTCGATATCCCCCCCCACACTCGATATCCATCCCCCCCCACACTCGATATCCACCCCCACACTCGATATACCCCCCCCACACTCGATATCCATCCCCCCCACACTCGATATCCACCCTCCCACACTCGATATCCCCCCCACACTCGATATCCCCCCCACACTCGATATCCCCCCCACACTCGATATCCCCCCCACACTCGATATCCCCCCCACACTCGATATCCCCCCCACACTCGATATCCACCCTCCCACACTCGATATCCACCCTCCCACACTCGATATCCACCCTCCCACACTCGATATCCACCCTCCCACACTCGATATCCACCCTCCCACACTCGATATCCACCCTCCCACACTCGATATCCACACTCCCACACTCGATATCCACACTCCCACACTCGATATCCACACTCCCACACTCGATATCCACACTCCCACACTCGATATCCACCCTCCCACACTCGATATCCACCCTCCCACACTCGATATCCACCCTCCCACACTCGATATCCACCCTCCCACACTCGATATCCACCCTCCCACACTCGATATCCACCCTCCCACACTCGATATCCACCCTCCCACACTCGATATCCACACTCCCACACTCGATATCCCCCCCCACACTCGATATCTCCCCCCACACTCGATATCCACCCTCCCACACTCGATATCCACCCTCCCACACTCGATATCCACCCTCCCACACTCGATATCCACCCCCTCACACTCGATATCCACCCCCACACTCGATATCCACCCCCCACACTCGATATCCATCCCCCCCACACTCGATATCCACCCTCCCACACTCGATATCCACCCTCCCACACTCGATATCCACCCCCTCACACTCGATATCCATCCCCCCCACACTCGATATCCCCCCCCACACTCGATATCCACCCTCCCACACTCGATATCCACCCTCCCACACTCGATATCCACCCCCTCACACTCGATATCCATCCCCCCCACACTCGATATCCCCCCTCACACTCGATATCCATCCCCCCCACACTCGATATCCATCCCCCCCACACTCGATATCCACCCCCCCACACTCGATATCCCCCCACACTCGATATCTACCCCCCCCCCACACTCGATATCCACCCCCCCACACTCGATATCCATCCCCCCCACACTCGATATCCCCCTCACACTCGATATCCACCCCCCCACACTCGATATCCCCCCACACTCAATATCTACCCCCCCCACACTCGATATCCATCCCCCCCACTCGATATCCCCCCCCACACTCGATATCTCCCCCACACTCGATATCCTCCCCCCACACTCGATATCCCCCCCCACACTCGATATCCCCCCCCACACTCGATATCCACCCCCCACACTCGATATCCTCCCCCCACACTCGATATCCTCCCCCCACACTCGATATCCTCCCCCCACACTCGATATCCTCCCCCCACACTCAATATCATCTCCCCCACACTCGATGCTGAGAAAGTTGTGGATAGCACATTTAGTGAGTTGGTCACACCGCAGGTAAGGGTTAGGACAGATAGTGAATGGGTGACCAAGAGACAAGGCAAGGGCAGGAAGATAGTGCAGGAGACCCCTGTGGTCATCTCCCTCCAAAACAGATATACCGTTTTGGATACTGTTGGGGGAGATGACTTACCAGGGGAAGGCACCAGCAGCCAGGTTCACGGCACCATGGGTGGCTCTGCTGCACAGAAGGGCAGGAAAAAGAGTGGGAGAGCGATAGTGATAGGGGACTCTATTGTAAGAGGAATAGATAGGAGTTTCTGCGGCCGCAACCGAGACTCCAGGATGGTATGCTACCTCCCTGGTGCAAGGGTCAAGGATGTCTCGGAGCGGCTGCAGAGCATTCTGGAGAGGGAGGGTGAACAGCCAGTTGTTGTGGTACATGTAGGTACTGTTGTAGAGAGTCGAAAGATATATATAGACTTAGGCATTAGGCACCTGCTGGATATTTAGAACTCACATAAGCTTAAATGGACACACACATAAAATGGCTGCCCAGGCATTATGGGAAATCAGGTAGTCAAACTGTGAACTGTTGAACGTTCACTGACCGAGCAATAACCCTGTGAGGCCCACTGTAGGAATGCCTGGGAAGACAGAGATAAGAAGGAAACCATCTCCTGTGAACAAGGCCATGAAACCAATTATTTCAGGAAGAAAGATAAGAGGGAAACCATTTGCTGTAAACCAGGCTATATACCAATTATTTCTCCCAGATGAAAGAACTAGGGAGAGAACCTATAAAGCCATCAATCAGCCCAAGCTGACAAAAGACGAACACATGGTTCCTGAGACATAAGGGGAATTCTATTGGGTTAAAATAACCTATATGTAATCTATAATCATTGTGATTGGCTTGTGTCCAGCCGTGATGGGCTGTGTAGCTGTAGTAAAATGTTTTGTAACTGTTGTGAAACATATAAAGGTGCATGTAATCCTTTGTTCTGTGAAGAGAAACCTGGATACGGTCCTGAGTTTTTCCTTCCCGCTGAGCGTAATAAAAGCTGCTTCAGCATTGGAACCGACCCTGAGTGTTGAGTGATTCTTCTAAGAAAACACTAACGCTAACAGTACCAATGATATAGGTAAGAAGCGGGAAGAGGTCCTACAAGCTGAATTTAGGGAGCTGGGAGTTAAATTAAAAAGTAGGACCTCAAAGGTAGTAATCTCTGGCTTGCTACCAGTGCCACATGCTAATCAGAGTAGAAACATAGAAACATAGAAACATAGAAAATAGGTGCAGGAGTAGGCCATTCGGCCCTTTGAGCCTGCACCGCCATTCAATCAGCTCATGGCTGAACATGCAACTTCAGTACCCCATTCCTGCTTTCTCACCATACCCCTTGATCCCCCGAGTAGTAAGGACTACATCTAACTCCTTTTTGAATATATTTAGTGAATTGGCCTCAACAACTTTCTGTGGTAGAGAATTCCACAGGTTCACCAATCTCTGGGTGAAGACGTTTCTCCTCATCTCGGTCCTAAATGGCTTAGCCCTTATCCTTAGACTGTGACCCCTGGTTCTGGACTTCCCCAACATTGGGAACATTCTTCCTGCATCTAATCTGTCCAAACCCATCAGAATTTTAAACATTTCTGTGAGACCCCCCTCTCATTCTTCTGAACTCCAGTGAATATAAGCCCAGTTGATCCAGTCTTTCTTGATATGTCAGTCCCGCCATCCCAGGAATCAGTCTGATGAACCTTCGCTGCACTCCCTCAATAACAAGAACGTCCTTCCTCAGGTTAGGAGACCAAAACTGTACACAATACTCCAGGTGTGGCCTCACCAAGGCCCTGTACAACTGTAGTAACACCTCCCTTCCCCTATACTCAAATCCCCTCGCTATGAAGGCCAACATGCCATTTGCTTTCTTAACCGCCTGTTGTACCTGCATGCTAACCTTCAATGACTGATGTACCATGACACCCAGGTCTCGTTGCACCTCCCCTTTTGTTAATCTGTCACCATTCAGATAATAGTCTGTCTCTCTGTTTTTACCACCAAAGTGGATAACCTCACACTTATCCACATTATACTATGTTTGGAGGTCTGTACACAACTCCCACTAGCGTTTTCTGCCCCTTGATATTCCGTAGCTCCACCCATACAGATTCCACATCATCCAGGCTAATGTCTTTCCTTACAATTGCAATGATTTCCTCTTTAACCAGCAATGCCACCCCGCCTCCTTTTCCTTTCTGTCTAGCTTCCGAAATGCTGAATACCCCTGGATGTTGAGTTCCCAGCCTTGGTCATCCTGGAGCCATGTCTCTGTGATGCCAACCACATCGTATCCGTTAACTGCTATCTGCGCAGTTAATTCGTCCACCTTCTTCCGAATACTCCTCGCATTGAGGCACAGAGCCTTCAGGCTTGCCTTTTTAACGCACTAAGACCCTTTAGAATTTTGCTGCAAAGTGGCCCTTTTTGTTTTTTGCCTTGGGTTCCTCCACTTTTACTATTCTCCTTTCTGTCTTTTGTTTCTGTCTCAATTTTGTTTCCCTCTGTCTCCCTGCATTGGTTCCCATCCTCCTGCCATATTAGTTTAACTCCTCCCCAACAGCACTAGCAAACACTCCCCCTAGGACATTGGTTCCACTCCTGCCTAGGTGCAGACCGTCCGGTTTGTACTGGTCCCACCTCCCCCAGAACCGGTTTCAATGCCCCAGGAATTTGAATCCCTCCCTTCTGCACCACTGCTCAAGCCACGTATTCATCTGTGCTATCCTGCGATTCCTACTCTGACCAGCACGTGGCACTGGTAGCAATCCCGAGATTACTACTTTTGAGGTCCTGGTTTTTAATTTAACTCCTAGCTCCTTAAATTCGTCTTGTAGGACCTCATCCCGTTTTTTACCTATATCGTTGGTACCTATGTGCACCACGACAACTGGCTGTTCACCCTCCCTTTTCAGAATGTCCTGCACCCGCTCCGAGACATCCTTGATCCTTGCACCAGGGAGGCAACATACCATCCTAGAGTCTCGGCTGCGGCCACAGAAACGCCTATCTATTCCCCTTACAATTGAATCCCCTATCACTATCGCTCTCCCACTCTTTTTCCTGCCCTCCTGTGCAGCAGAACCACCCACGGTGCCATGAACTTGGCTGCTGCTGCCCTCCCCTGATGAGTCATCCCCCTCAACAGTACCCAAAGCGATGTATCTGTTTTGCAGGGGGATGACCACAGGGGATCCCTGCACTACCTGCCTTTCACTGTTCTTCCTGTTGGTCTTCCATTCCCTATCTGGCTGTGGACCCTTTACCTGCGGCAAGACCAACTCACTAAACGTGCTATTCACATCATTCTCAGCATCGTGGATGCTCCAGAGTGAATCCACCCTCAGCTCCAGTGCCGCAACACGGTCCGTCAGGAGCTGGAGGCGGATGCACTTCCTGCACACGTAGTCGTGAGGGACACCGGAGGCGTCCCTGATTTCCCACATCGTACAGGAGGAGCATAACACGTGTCCGAGCTCTCCTGCCATGACTTAACCCTTAGATTAACTTAAATTGGCAACAACAATGCTACAAGTTACACACTGATATAGAAGAGAAAAAAGAAAAACTACTTACCAATCACCAGCCAATCACTTACCGCCTTGGCTGTGACGTCACCTTTCTATTTCTTTCTACTTCTGTTTTGCCTTCTCCCTGTAGCTGCCCAAGCTGGGCCTTTATAGGCCTCTCTCCAAACTCACAAACTCCCGACTCAGCTCCCGACTCTCTCCACGCACCTGGAACTCCCGAGCCTCCTCCGACTAGTTGAGTCTTTTTATAGGGAGCAGGATAGTTAGAATAGTTAGAATAAATACATGGCTTGAGCAGTGGTGCAAGAGGGAGGGATTCAAATTCCTGGGACATTGGAACCAGTTCTGG
The DNA here is from genome assembly GCF_044704955.1 of Pristiophorus japonicus. NCBI lineage: Eukaryota > Metazoa > Chordata > Chondrichthyes > Pristiophoridae > Pristiophorus > Pristiophorus japonicus. Next base: position 299,420,939 of record NC_091981.1, read on the forward strand.
GGGAAGTGGGACCTGTACAAAAGGGATGGTCTGCACTTGGGCAGGACTGGAACTGATGTCCTGGGGGTAACATTTGCTAATGCAGTTCGGGAGTGTTTAAACTAATATGGCATGAGGATGGGAACCTATGCAGCGAGATAGGGCAAAGTAATATGGAGTCAGAAACAGGTGGTAGAAAGGTAAAAAGCAATAGTGGAAGGCCGAGTGAACAAAGGCAAGAAACAAAAAGGCCACACTACATCATAATTCTAAAAGGACAAAGGGTGTTAAAAAAAACAAGCCTGAAGGCTTTGTGTCTGAATGCAAGGAGTATCCGTAATAAGGTGGATGAATTAACTGTGCAAATAGATGTTTACAGATATGATGTGATTGGGATTATAGAGACGTGGCTCCAGGATGATCAGGGCTGGGAACTCAACATCCAAAGGTATTCAACATTCAGGAAGGATAGAATAAAAGGAAAAGGAGGTGGGGTAGCATTGCTGGTTAAAGAGGAGATTAATGCAATAGTTAGGAAGGACATTAGCTTGGATGATGTGGAATCTATATGGTTAGAGCTGCAGAACACCAAAGGGCAAAAAACATTAGTGGGACAGACCTCCAAACAGTAGTAGTGATGTTGGGGAGGGCATCAAACAGGAAATTAGGGGTGCATGCAATAAAGGTGCAGCAGTTATCATGGGTGACTTTAATATGCATATAGATTGGGCTAACCAAACTGGAGGCAATACAGTGGAGGAGGATTTCCTGGAGTGATAAGGGATGGTTTTCTAGACCAATATGTCGAGGAACCAACGAGGAGGGAGGCCATCTTAGACTGGGTGTTGTGTAATTAGAGAGGATTAATTAACAATCTCTTTGTACGAGGCCCCTCGGGGAAGAGTGACCATAATATGGTGGAATTCTAAATTAGGATAGAGAATGAAACAGTTAATTCAGAGCCATGGTCCAGAACTTAAAGAAGGGTAACTTTGAAGGTATGAGGCGTGAATTGGCTAGGATAGATTGGCGAATGATACTGAAGGGGTTGACTGTGGATGGGCAATGGCAGACATTTAGAGACCGCATGGATGAACGACAACAATTGTACATCCCTGTCTGGCGTAAAAATAAAAAAGGGAAGGTGGCTCAACCGTGGCTATCAAGGGAAATCAGGGATAGTATTAAAGCCAAGGAAGTGGCATACAAATTGGCCAGAAATAGCAGTGAACCTGGGGACTGGGAGAAATTTAGAACTCAGCAGAGGAGGACAACGGGTTTGATTAGGGCAGGGAAAATAGAGTACGAGAGGAAGCTTGCAGGGAACATTAAGACGGACTGCAAAAGTTTCTATAGATATGTAAAGAGAAAAAGGTTAGTAAAGACAAACGTAGGTCCCCTGCAGTCAGAATCAGGGGAAGTCATAACGAGGAACAAAGAAATGGCAGACCAATTGAACAAGTACTTTGGTTCGGTATTCACTAAGGAGGACACAAACAACCTTCCGGATATAAAAGGGGTCAGAGGGTCTAGTAAGAAGGAGGAACTGAGGGAAATTCTTATTAGTTGTGAAATTGTGTTGGGGAAATTGATGTGATTGAAGGCCGATAAATCTCCAGGGCCTGATGGTCTGCATCCCAGAGTACCTAAGGAGGTGGCCTAGGAAATAGCGGATGCATTGACAGTCATTTTCCAACATTCCATAGACTCTGGATCAGTTCCTATGGAGTGGTGAGTAGCCAATGTAACCCCACTTTTTAAAAAAGGAGGGAGAAAGAAAACAGGGAATTATAAACCGGTCAGCCTGACATCGGTAGTGGGTAAAATGATGGAATCAATTATTAAGGATATCATAGCAGCGCATTTGGAAAGATGTGATATGATAGGTCCAAGTCAGCATGGATTTGTGAAAGGGAAATCATGCTTGACAAATCTTCTGGAATTTTTTGAGGATGTTTCCAGTAGAGTGGACATGGGAGAACCAGTTGATGTGGTGTATTTGGACTTTCAGAAGGCTTTCGACAAGGTCCTACACAAGAGATTAATGTGCAAAGTTAAAGAACATGGGATTGGGGGTAGTGTGCTGACATGGATTGAGAACTGGTTGTCAGACAGGAAGCAAAGAGTAGGAGTAAATGGGTACTTTTCAGAATGGCAGGCAGTGACTAGTGGGGTACCGCAAGGTTCTGTGCTGGGGCCCCAGCTGTTTACATTGAACATTAATGATTTAGACGAGGGGATTAAATGGAGTATCTCCAAATTTGCGGATGACACTAAGTTGGGTGGCAGTGTGAGCTGCGAGGAGGATGCTATGAGGCTGCAGGTGACTTGGATAGGTTAGGTGAGTGGGCAAATGCATGGCAGATGAAGTATAATGTGGATAAATGTGAGGTTATCCACTTTGGTGGTAAAAACAGAGAGACAGACTATTATCTGAATAGTGACAGATTAGGAAAAGGGGAGGTGCAACGAGACCTGGGTGTCATGGTACATCAGTCATTGAAGGTTGGCATGCAGGTACAACAGGCGGTTAAGAAAGCAAATGGCATGTTGGCCTTCATAGCGAGGGGATTTGAGTACAGGGGCAATGAGGTGTTGCTACAGTTGTACAGGGCCTTTGTGAGGCCACACCTGGAGTATTGTGTACAGTTTTAGTCTCCTAACTTGAGGAAGGACGTTCTTGCTATTGAGGGAGTGCAGCGAAGGTTCACCAGACTGATTCCCGGGATGGCGGGAGTGACATATCAAGAAAAATTGGATCAACTGGGCTTGTATTCACTGGAGTTCAGAAGAATGAGAGGGGATCTCATAGAAACATTTAAAATTCTGATGGGTTTAGACAGGTTGGATACAGGAAGAATGTTCCCAATGTTGGGGAAGTCCAGAACCAGGGGTCACAGTCTAAGGATAAGGGGTAAGCCATTTAGGACCGAGATGAGGAGAAACGTCTTCACCCAGAGAGTGGTGAACCTGTGGAATTCTCTAACACTAAATTTATTCAAAAAGGAGTTAGATGTAGTCCTTACTACTAGGGGGGTCAAGGGGTATGGCGAGAAAGCAGGAATGGGGTACTGAAGTTGCATGTTCAGCCATGAACTCATTGAATGGCGGTGCAGGCTCGAAGGGCTGAATGGTCCACTCCTGCACCTATTTTCTGTGTATTCTATGTTTTGATATCCCCCCCGCACTCGATATCCCCCCCGCACTCGATATCTCCCTCTACCCTCAATATCCTTTCTACCCTCAATATCCCCCCCGCACTCGATATCCCCCCGCACTCGATATCCCCCCCGCACTCGATATCCCCCCCGCACTCGATATCCCCCCCGCACTCGATATCCCCCCCGCACTCGATATCCCCCCCGCACTCGATATCCCCCCCGCACTCGATATCCCCCCCGCACTCGATATCCCCCCCGCACTCGATATCCCCCCCGCACTCGATATCCCCCCCGCACTCGATATCCCCCCCGCACTCGATATCCCCCCCGCACTCGATATCCCCCCCGCACTCGATATCCCCCTCTACCCTCGATATCCCCCCCGCACTCGATATCCCCCCCGCACTCGATATCTCCCTCTACCCTCGATATCTCCCTCTACCCTCGATATCTCCCTCTACCCTCGATATCTCCCTCTACCCTCGATATCTCCCTCTACCCTCGATATCCCCCCCGCACTCGATATCCCCCCCGCACTCGATATCCCCCCCGCACTCGATATCCCCCCCGCACTCGATATCCCCCCCGCACTCGATATCTCCCTCTACCCTCGATATCTCCCTCTACCCTCGATATCCCCCCCGCACTCGATATCCCCCCTACACTCGATATCTCCCTCTACCCTCAATATCCCCCCCCACACTCGATATCCCCCCCCACACTCGATATCCCCCCCCACACTCGATATCCCCCACACTCGATGTCCCCCTCTACCCTCGATATCTCCCCACACCCTCGATATCCATCCACACTCAATATCCCCCCCACACTCGATATCCCCCACACTCGATATCCCCCACACACTCGATATCCCCACACACTCGATATCCCCCACACACTCGATATCCCCCACACACTCGATATCCCCCACACACTCGATATCCCCCACACACTCGATATCCCCCACACACTCGATATCCCCCACACACTCGATATCCCCCACACACTCGATATCCCCCACACACTCGATATCCCCCACACACTCGATATCCCCCACACACTCGATATCCCCCACACACTCGATATCCCCCACACACTCGATATCCCCCACACACTCGATATCCCCCACACACTCGATATCCCCCACACACTCGATATCCCCCACACACTCGATATCGCACCCCCACCCCCCTTGCCCCACAAAGCATCGGAAGGATTTCTGTCTGACCTTCCCTGTGTGAGTGGCAGCTGCCGTGTGGCTAACTTTTAACCCTCCCCACACCACCCCCTCGCTCCAGTCATATACAACTGATAAGAACACAAGAATGAGGAGCAGGAGCAGGAGTAGGCCACATGGTCCCTCGAGCCCGCTCCACCATTCAATAATACAATGGCAAAATACTGCGGATGGTGGAATCTGAAATAAAAGCAGAAAATGCCTGAAATACTCAGCATCTCGGGCTTTCCCTCTCCACAGATGCTACCCTGCCAATCCCCTTCAGAATCTGGTATGTTTCAATGAGATCACCTCTCATTCTTCTAAACTCCAGAGAGTATAGGCCTGAAGTACTCAATCACTCCTCATTGGACAACCCTCTCATCTCTGTTAACAATCTTGCTTATTTTGCTTAAGATGTCACAGAGGGTATTTGAGTTTGTGCAATGAGAGAATCCCGCCTTAGGATCATAGAATCAGGAATGGTTACAGCACAGAAGGAGGCCATTCGTCCCGTCGATCCCGTGCCGGCTCTCTGCAGGAGCCCCTCAGCAAGTCCCACTCTCCCGCCCTTTCCCCGGAGCCCCGCAAGTTTTTTCTTGCAAGTGTTTGTCCAATTCCCTTTTGAAAGCCACAATTGAGTCTGCCTCCACCTGCCCTTCAGGCCGTGCATTTCAGATCCTAACCACTCGCTGCGTAAAAAGTCTTTTTCCTCATGTCGCCTTTGGATCTGCCAAATCTGCGATTCTCGACCCTTCCACCAATGGGAACAGTTTCTCTCGATCGACTCTGTCCAGACCCCTCATGATTTTCAACACCTCGATCAAATCTCCTCTCAACCTTCTCTGCTCCAAGGGGAACAACCCCAGCTTCTCCAGTCTAGCCACATCACTGAAGTCCCTCATCCCTGGAACCATTCTTGTAATCCTCCTCTGCACCCTCTCCAAGGCCTTCACATCCTTCCTAAAGTGCGATGCCCAGAATTGGACACAATATCCCAGCTGAGGCCGAACCAGTGATTTATAAAGGTTGATCATAACGTCCTTGCTTTTGTACTCTACGCCTCTATTTCTGAAGCCCAGGATCCTGTTAGCTGCGCTCGGGTTCACTCACTGATTGTCCTTTATTAGCTTCCAACTGGGGTGGAACTGTTTGTGTAGCTTAACTGAGCTGAACCAGATTCAGTACCTCACATGAGCTCATTAACTGATAAAATGAGACAAATACTGACACGTCACCTAGGTGTAACAGATAATTTCCTAAAATAAACAACTAATCGAAATGTCAGAGAGATGCAATGAACTTATCTCAGTCATGTCCTAAAGTTCACACTTTAAGCAATAAATCAGTTTAGTCATAACTGCAGTTGGTTGACTAACAGAATTACTGTGTGTGTTTCTAATCTAGAATAACAGGTCGAGCTTGCAGTTGGGCAGATGTGGAAAGCAAAGGCTGTGGGCCCCGACAACATCCCGCATGTAGCCCTGAGGACCTGTGCTCGAGAACTAATTGCCCCAATCGAAGTTACTCCACAATCTGGAGAATTGCCCAGGCATGTCCTGTCCACGAAAAGCAGGACAAATCCAATCCATCCAATTACCGGCCCCTCCAGCCAACTCTCAATCATCAGCAAAGTGATGGAAGGTGTCATCGACAGTGCTATCAAGCGGCACTTACTCACCAGTAACCTGCTCACTGATGCTCAGTTTGGGTTCCCCCAGGACCACTCGGCTCCAGACCTCATTACAGCCTTGGTCCAACCATGGACAAAAGAGCTGAATTCCAGAGGGGAGGTGAGAGTGACTGCCCTTGACATCAAGGCAGCATTTGACCGAGTTTGACATCCAGGAACCCTAGCAAAACTGAAGTCATACGAACATATGGAAAAGACGGACAGGTAAAGACCCACAATCAATCCAGCCTGTCCCACACAACTGCAATGCCTTGTGCATCACAAGATATTCACTCCCCACTGTGGTATATTCTCTACGACATCACAAACACAGTACCACATTAGTCCACTAGGAGAAGCAGTAGTCCACTCGAGGCAGCTATATATTACTCTCATCCCACCACAAAGCCAGAGAGGCCAAGTTTTGTATCATCTGCAATCTTTGTAACACTTACAAAAATTGAAGAGAGTAATGGACCCAAAACTGAACCTTGATAAGCCACCTCCCAGTTTGAAAGACCATGACCTGTCGCTGAGCCTGTTCGATATCCATACTACCATTTCGCCTGTAATTCCATGGGCTTCAATCTTCTTAATGAATACTTTGCATCTGTTTTCACAAAAGAGAGGGGCAATGCAGACTTTGCAATGAGGGAGGAGGAGTGTGAAAGATTAGACGAGATAAACATCATGAGAGAGGAAGGTTTAAGGGGTTTATCGGCCTTGAAAATTGCTAAATCCCTAGGCCCGGATGAAATGTATCCTAGGTGTTAAGAGAAGCAGAAGAAGAAATAGCAGAAGCTCTGACCATCATTTTCCAATCCTCTCTGGCTACAAGTGCAGTGCCAGAGAACTGGAGAACTGCTAATATGGTAGCTTTGTTTACAAATGGAGAAAGGGATAGGCCGAGTAATTACAGGCCAGTCAGCCTAACCTCAGTAGTGGGAAAATTATTGGAAAAAGTTCTGAGGGACAGGATAAATCGTCATTTAGGAAGGCACAGATTAATTGAGGACAGTCAGCATAGATTTGTTAAGGAAGATCATGTCCGACTAACTTGATTGAATTTGTCGAGGAGGTAACAGGAGGGTCGATGAGGGCAGTGTGTACGATGTAGTGTATATGGATTTTAGCAAAGCTTTTGATAAGGTCCCACGTGGCAGACTGGTCATGAAAGTAAAAGCCCATGAGATCCAGGGCAAAGTGGCAAGTTGGATCCAAAATTGGCTCAGAGGCAGGAAACAAAGGGTAATGGTCGATGGGTATTTTTTGTAACTGGAGGGCTGTATCCAGTGGGGTTCCACAGGGCTCAGTGCTGGGTCCCTTGCTGTTTGTGGTATACATCAGTGACTTGGACTTGAATGTAAGGGGTATGATTAAGAAGTTAGCAGATGATACAAAAATTGGCCGTGTGGTTGATAATGAAGAAGAAAGCTGTAGAATCCAGAAAGATATCAATGAACTGGTCAGGTGGGTGGAACAGTGGCAAATGGAATTCAATCCGGAGAAGTGTGAGGTAATGCATTTGGGTTAACAAAGGCAAGGGAATACACATTAAATGGTAGGACACAGAGAAATGCAAAAATAACAGAGGAAACTTGGAGTGCATGTCCACAAATCCCTGAAGATAGCAGGCCAGGTAGATAATGTGGTTAAGAAGGCATATTGAATGCTTGCCTTTATTGGCCAAAGCATAGAATACAAGAGCAGGGATGTTATGCTTGAACTGTATAAAACACTGGTTAGGCCACAGCTGGAGTACTGCGTGCAGTTCTGGTCACCACATCACAGGAAGGACGTGATTGCACTGGAGAGGGTACAGAGGAGATTGATGAGGATGTTGCCAGGAGAGGAAAGATTAGATAGGCTGGGTTTGCTTTCTTTGGAACAGAGGAGGCTGAGGGGAGACCTGATTGAGGTGTATAAAATGATGAGGAGCCTGGATAGAGTGGATAGGACGGACCTGTTTCCCTTGTCAGAGGGGTCAACGACCAGGGGGCATACATTTAAAGTAATTGGTAGAAGGATTAGAGGGGATTTGAGGGTGAATTTCTTTAACCAGAGGGTGGTGGGGGTCTGGAACTCACTGTCTGAAAGGCCCTTACCACATTTAAGGAGTGCTTGGATGTGCACTTGAAGTGCCATAACCTATAGGGCTACAGACCTAGAGCTAGAACCTCCACTTTTGTAATTATTGCCCAAAATTGGGCGTTATTTCCGGCGTGGGTGTTAATAAAGGGTTTTCTGATCGCTGGCTTCAGGCCCATTCTCCAAACACCTAGTTTACATTTTTGAAAATGGCCGTTATCGCAAGCAATATCAAATGGGCGATAGCGTTACATTTTTATGACCTTCTGCTGTAAAGTGTGGCCGCCCTTAGCAACGGCATGGCAACACTCGATTCCTGCGATTCTGGAGGTCAAGGGTCATCACGACATGCGCAGAAGAGGAGACGGAGAGAGAGGGGGAGCTCAGAGGCACTGAAAGCGTGTGTGGCTGTGGTGTGTGCTTGTCTGGCTGTTGTGGGAGGCACGAGGGAGATTCACCAGCAGCAAAAAGCCCACTAAGCACCAAGATCATAGTTGGCACCGACCTTTTGTCCAACAAATAAGATATAACATGGAAGGGATGGAGGAGGCCCTGGAGCAGGAACACTGGTGGCAGAGGGCTCCCAGAGATCCCGGAGCGCCGCACTATATCCCAAGGTGCCGCATCCCCATTGCCAACCACACATGGGAGCCAGGAGCAACATCTTGCTTCTGGCTCGGAGCACGTTCCCACCTCGGGACCATCCTCTCCCGTATCCGTCCAAGCAGCGTTTCGACCGTCACCCCCCCCCAATTAAGTATCGCCTGAGGACCTCCTCGGCCAGGTGGCTTGGAGTCAGGAGGGGACGGGGAAGGGGTAGAGGTGGGGAGGAGAAGCGGTGGGGGGGGTGCAGTTTACAGAAATACTGATGATTTCAGACTAATGTTCAGGTTAAATGTTTTTTATTTAACCAAACCTTGCAGCAGATTGGCTCAGATAGCTGCACCATTACACACTGGTGATTCCTTTACATCAAACCGTATAATCACACTTAACTTCAATCAACTTAAACTTTAACTGTCACCAAGGTGTTGCCCACCATTGATGCATGATCTGCACACCCAGCAGTGTGTCAGCCTTGTAAATAACACCAACGTCCTTTCAGGCAAAGTGATCATTGATGAGCTCCTGATATAAGGCTCTTGCAGCTATCATGCCACCATGGGCCCTTTCATGTGGTCTACAGGGGGGCAGGGGCATGGCTTCAGCTTCAGCCTGATCGTCTGGGCTGATGTCAGCGTCCACCTCCTCCTCTCTCTGGTGAGGTGGACTTTCAGACTCATCGGGCAATTCGTGTCCCCTCCTGATAGCCAAGTTTGTAGCATGGAGCACACCACCACGAATTGAGCTACCTGCTCAGGGTGGTATTGGAGCTCGCCTCCCGAGTGGTCCAGGCATCTAAATCGCTGCTTCAGCACTCCAATGTTTTTCTCCACGATATTGCGAGTTGCTCTGTGGCTCCCGTTGTATCTCCTCTTGGCCTCGGTGTGGGTGTCACGCAGGGGGGGTATTCAGCCAGGTGGCGAGGCCATATCCTTTGCCACCAAGCATCCAGCATTGACATTGTGGCTGATTGTTAAACAAGTCAGATACAGTGCTGTCACGCAGGATGTGAACATCATGGATGCTGCCCGGAAATTGAGCATTCACTGCCAGTATAATTTGCTGGTGGTCGACAAGCAGTTGGACATTCAGGGAGTGGAATCCCTTGCAGTTCCCTTGAGTGGAAAAACCTCATCATCCTGAAAAGGTGCCCGCATGGCGATATCTGGACGTTATATGTCATTTCAGCCTTAAGTGGGCGTTAAGCGGGCATTGAGCAGGCAAAAAAAGTGGAGGTTCTAGCCCCAAGAGCTGGAAAGTGAGATTAGGCTGGATAGTTCATTGTTGGCCAGCATGGACACAATGGGCCAAAATGGCCTCCTTCCATGCTATAAATTTCTATGATTCTATGTTCTCCTGCATCACCTTGATCAACCTCTGTTACCACATTTAAGAATTCAATTAAGTCAGGCATGATTTGCCTGTAACAAATCATGCTGGCTCTTCGTGATAAGAGCATAAGAAATAGGAGCAGGAGTCGGCCATTCAGCCCCTCGAGCCTGCTCCGCCATTCAATGAGATCATGGCTGATCTTCGACCTCAACTCCACTTTCCTGGGGCATCCTCATAACCCTTGATTCCCTTAATATCCAAAAATCTATCAATCTATGTCTTGAATATACTCAACGACTGAACATCCACAGCTCTCTAGGGTAGAGAATTCCAAAGATTCACAACCCTTTGAGTAAAGAAATTCCTCCTCATCTTAGTCCTAAATGGCCGACCCCTTATTCTGAGACTGTGATCCCTAGTTCTAGACTCCCTAGCCAGAGGAAACATCCTCCCTGCATCTACCTTGTCAAGCCCCTTAAGAATGTTATATATTTAAATAAGATCACCTCACATTCAGCTAAACTCTCGAGAATATAGGCCGAGTCTACTCGATCTCTCCTCATAGGACAATCCCCCCATCCCAGGAATCAGTCTGGTGAACCTTCGCTGCACTCCCTCTATGGCAAGTATATCCTTCCTTAGGTAAGGAGACCAATACTGTACACAATACTCCCGGTGTGGTCTCACCAGGGTCATATATAATTGCAGTAAGATGTCTTTACTCTTATACTCAAATCCTCCTGTAATAAAGGCCAACATACCAATGCTTTCTTAATTGCTTGCTGTACCTGCCTGTTAACTTTCAGTGATTGGTGTGCAAGGACACCCAGGTCTCTCTGAACACCAACATTTCCCAATCTCTCCATTTAAAAAATACTCTGCTTTTCTATTTTTCATCGCAAAGTGGATAACTTCATATTTCTCCACATTATATTCCATTCTCCATGTTCTTGCCCACTCACTTAGCCTGTCTATATCCCCTTGAACGTATCCTCCTCACAACTTAAATTCCCACTGAGCTTTGTATTGTCAACAAACTTGCATACATTACAATCAGTCCCCTCATCCAAATCATTGACATAGATTGTGAATAGCTGGGGCCCAAGCACTGATCCTTGTGGTACCCCACTAGTTACAGCCTGCAAATGACCTGTTTATTCCTACCCTCTGTTTTCTGTCCATTAACCAATCCACAAATAGTGCTAATAAATTATCCAAATCCCACCAGCCCTTATATTCTGTAATAACCTCCTGTGTGGCACCTTATCAAATGTTTTCTGAAAATCCCAATACACCACATCCACTGGTTCCCTTCTTATCTACCCCGTTGGTTACAACTTCAAAAAACTCTAAAAGATTTGTCAAACACAATTTCCCTTTCATTAATCCTTGCCTTTCCAAATGAAAGTTTATTTTGTCCCTGATAATGATTTTCAATAACTTCCCCACCACCAATTTTAGGCTGACTGGCCTGTAGTTTGCTGGTTTATCCTCTCCCCTTGGTATCGCATTATCAGCCCTCCAGTCCTCCGACATTTAGCCTGTATCCACTGAGGACTGAAAGATTGTGTGCATTCCATCTGGACCAGGTGACTTACCAACTTTCAGCAGTGCTAATCGTTTTAGTACGTCTTCTCCACTATTACTATCCTGCCCATAACTTCTTTCTCCTCTTTTAGTGTAAGCTTCACATCATCCCTTTCCTTTGTGAAGACAGATGCAAAGTACTCCTTTAATACTGCAGCCGTGTCCTCTGCCTCTGCATGAAGATGTCCCTGAAAAGGTCCAACTTTTACCCCAGCAAATTACTTACACCATATTTTCAGCTTCAATTTAATGTTGCCTGCGAATCTACTCTCTCTCTTTGCCTCCTGTAATAACTTATCAGAGTAACTATTTGTACTAACCGCTTTCTGAGCATGTGTCCTCCCAACTCCCGAAAGTGGGGCCCCGAACACGTTCATTCTCAACTGACCACGTTGTCTGACTGAGCCGCAGGCCATTGGGAGTGGGGGGGGGGGGGCAGAGAGAGAGAGAGAGAGCCTGCTTGTGGGGGGTGGGGGAGAGAGCCTGTTTGGGGAGGAGGGGGGTGGGAGAGAGAGAGCCTGGTTGGTTGAAGGGGGAGGGGGAGAGCCTGGTTGGTTGAAGGGGGAGGGGGAGAGCCTGGTTGGTTGGAGGGAGAGAGAGAGAGAGCCTGGTTGGTTGGAGGGGGAGGGGGAGAGCCTGGTTGGTTGGAGGGGGAGAGAGCCTGGTTGGTTGAAGGGGTAGAGAGAGAGAGCCTGGTTGGTTGGAGGGGGAGGGGGAGAGCCTGGTTGGTTGGAGGGGGAGGGGGAGGGGGAGAGAGCCTGGTTGGTTGGAGGGGGAGAGAGCCTGGTTGGTTGAAGGGGTAGAGAGAGAGAGCCTGGTTGGTTGGAGGGGGAGGGGGAGAGCCTGGTTGGTTGGAGGGAGAGAGAGAGAGAGCCTGGTTGGTTGGAGGGGGAGGGGGAGAGCCTGGTTGGTTGGAGGGGGAGAGAGCCTGGTTGGTTGAAGGGGTAGAGAGAGAGAGCCTGGTTGGTTGGAGGGGGACGGGGGAGCCTGGTTGGTTGAAGGGGGAGGGGGAGAGCCTGGTTGGTTGGAGGGAGAGAGAGAGAGAGCCTGGTTGGTTGGAGGGGGAGGGGGAGAGCCTGGTTGGTTGGAGGGGGAGAGAGCCTGGTTGGTTGGAGGGGGAGGGGGAGAGCCTGGTTGGTTGGAGGGAGAGGGGGAGAGAGCCTGCTTGGTTGGAGGGGGAGGGGGAGGGGGAGAGAGCCTGGTTGGTTGGAGGGGGAGGGGGAGAGCCTGGTTGGTTGGAGGGGGAGGGGGAGAGCCTGGTTGGTTGGAGGGGGAGAGAGAGTGAGCCTGGTTGGTTGGAGGGGGAGGGGGAGAGCCTGGTTGGTTGGAGGGGGAGGGGGAGGGGGAGAGAGCCTGGTTGGTTGGAGGGGGAGAGAGAGAGAGCCTGGTTGGTTGGAGGGGGAGGGGGAGAGCCTGGTTGGTTGGAGAGGGAGAGAGAGAGAGCCTGGTTGGTTGGAGGGGGAGGGGGAGAGAGCCTGGTTGGTTGGAGGGGGAGAGAAAGAGAGCCTGGTTGGTTGGAGGGGGAGGGAGAGAGCCTGGTTGGTTGGAGGGGGAGGGGGAGAGCCTGCTTGGTTGGAGGGGGAGGGGGAGAGCCTGGTTGGTTGGAGGGGGAGGGGGAGAGCCTGGTTGGTTGGAGGGGGAGGGAGAGCCTGGTTGGTTGGAGGGGGAGGGGGAGGGGGAGAGAGCCTGGTTGGTTGGAGGGGGAGGGGGAGAGCCTGGTTGGTTGGAGGGGGAGGGGGAGAGCCTGGTTGGTTGGAGGGGGAGAGAGAGTGAGCCTGGTTGGTTGGAGGGGGAGGGGGAGAGCCTGGTTGGTTGGAGGGGGAGGGGGAGGGGGAGAGAGCCTGGTTGGTTGGAGGGGGAGAGAGAGAGAGCCTGGTTGGTTGGAGGGGGAGGGGGAGAGCCTGGTTGGTTGGAGGGGGAGGGGGAGGGGGAGAGAGCCTGGTTGGTTGGAGGGGGAGGGGGAGAGCCTGGTTGGTTGGAGGGGGAGGGGGAGAGCCTGGTTGGTTGGAGGGGGAGAGAGAGTGAGCCTGGTTGGTTGGAGGGGGAGGGGGAGAGCCTGGTTGGTTGGAGGGGGAGGGGGAGGGGGAGAGAGCCTGGTTGGTTGGAGGGGTAGAGAGAGAGAGCCTGGTTGGTTGGAGGGGGACGGGGGAGCCTGGTTGGTTGAAGGGGGAGGGGGAGAGCCTGGTTGGTTGGAGGGAGAGAGAGAGAGAGCCTGGTTGGTTGGAGGGGGAGGGGGAGAGCCTGGTTGGTTGGAGGGGGAGAGAGCCTGGTTGGTTGGAGGGGGAGGGGGAGAGCCTGGTTGGTTGGAGGGAGAGGGGGAGAGAGCCTGCTTGGTTGGAGGGGGAGGGGGAGGGGGAGAGAGCCTGGTTGGTTGGAGGGGGAGGGGGAGAGCCTGGTTGGTTGGAGGGGGAGGGGGAGAGCCTGGTTGGTTGGAGGGGGAGAGAGAGTGAGCCTGGTTGGTTGGAGGGGGAGGGGGAGAGCCTGGTTGGTTGGAGGGGGAGGGGGAGGGGGAGAGAGCCTGGTTGGTTGGAGGGGGAGGGGGAGAGAGCCTGGTTGGTTGGAGGGGGAGGAGAGAGCCTGGTTGGTTGGAGGGGGAGGGGGAGAGCCTGGTTGGTTCGAGGGGGAGGGGGAGAGAGTCTGGTTGGTTGGAGGGGGAGGAGAGAGCCTGGTTGGTTGGAGGGGGAGGGGGAGAGCCTGGTTGGTTGGAGGGGGAGGGGGAGAGCCTGGTTGGTTGGAGGGGGAGGGGGAGCGCCTGGTTGGTTGGAGGGGGAGGGGGAGAGCCTGGTTGGTTGGAGGGGGAGGGGGAGAGCCTGGTTGGTTGGAGGGGGAGAGAGAGTGAGCCTGTTTGGTGGAGAGAGAGACACGGGGGTGCGAGAGACAGGTTGGGGGGGAAGAGAGGAACTCCAGGGAAGATGGATCACATTCGTCCAACGTGCTTTATACCCACACCTGATTTTTCAGAAAGCTCAGTGCATCAGGGACATCGTTGGGGTGGATGAAATCCAGAAGTCACAACACTGTCACTATTTACTTCATACCCAATAAAGCCATTAGCAATCCGGGGGCAGGGTGTAAGGTCATGTTGCAATGGGTTAAGGGACTTACCTTACCCCACCCCCGCCCCCGTGCCACCATAGATAATGGAGAGAGCATGTAATGTGGCCAAGACTAGTGCGAGGCCAGAGGGTTGGGACACTTTTAAAAGCCAGCAAAGAATGACTAAAAACATAATAGATTATGAAAGTTAACTGGCATGAAATATAAAAACAAATGGTAAGAATTTCTACAGGTACATAAAAAGGAAAAGAGTGGCTAAAGGAAACATTGGTCCCCTGGAGGATGGGACTGGGGAATTAATAATGGGGAGCAGGAAAATGGCAGAGATGTTGAACAAATATTTCGTATCAGTCTTCACGGTAAAAGACACTAAAAACATCCCAATAGTGGATAATCAAGGGGCTATAGGGAGGGAGGAACTTAATACAATCACTATCACTAATGAAACAGTACTCGGTAAAATAATGGGACTAAAGGTGGACAGGTCCCCTGGACCTGATGATTTACATCCTAGGGTCTTTTAAAAAAGTGGCAGCAGAGATAGTGGATGCATTGGTTGTAATCTACTAAAATTCCCTGGATTCTGGGGAGGTCCCAGCGGATTGGAAAACCACAAATGTAACGCCCCTATTTAAAAAAGGAGGGAGACAGAAAGCAGGAAACTATAGACCAGTTGGCCTAACATCTGTGGTTGGGAAAATGCTGGAGTCCATTATTAAGGAAGCAGTAGCAGGACATTTGGAAAAGCAAAATTCAATCAAGCAGAGTCTGCATGGTTTTATGAAAGGGAAATCATGTTTGACAAATTTGCTGGAGTTCTTTGAGGATGTAATGAGCAGGTTGGATAAGGGGGAACCAGTGGATGTGGTGTATTTGGATTTCCAGAAGGCATTCGATAAGGTGCACATAAAACATTACTGCACAAGATAAAAGTTCACAGGGTTAGGGGTAATATATTAGCATGGCTAACTAACAGAAAACAGAGAGTCAGAATAAATGGGTAATTTTCCGGTTGGCAAACAGTAACTAGTGGGTGCCGCAGGGATCGGTGCTGAGTCCTCAACTATTTACAGTCTATATTAATAAACTTGGATGAAGGGATCGAGTGTAATGTAGCCAAGTTTGCTGATGATACAAAGATGGGTGGCAAAGCAAATTGTGAGGAGGACACAAAAAATCTGCAGGCTAAGTGAGTGGGCAAACATTTGGTAGATGGAGTATAATGTGGGAAAATGTGAGGTTATCCACTTTGACAGTAAAAATAGAAAAGCAAATTATAAGTTAAATGGAGAAAAATTGCAAAGTGTTGCAGTACAGAGGGACCTGGGGGTCCTTGTGCATGAAACACAAAAAGTTAGTCTGCAGGTACAGCAATAATCAGGAAGGCAAATGGAATGTTGGCCTTTATTGCAAGGGGGGATAGAGTATAAAAGCAGAGAAGTCCTGCTACAACTGTACAGGGTAATGGTGAGGCCACACCTGGAGTATGCATACAGTTTTGCTCTCCATATTTAAGGAAGGAGATATTTGCATTGGAGGCAGTTCAGAAAAGGTTCACTCGGTTGATTCCGGAGATGAGGGGGTTGACTTATGAAGATAGGTTGAGTAGGTTGGGCCTATACATATTGGAGTTCAGAAGAATGAGAGGTGATTTTATCGAAACATATAAGATAATGAGGGGGCTCGACAAGATGGATGCAGAGAGGATATTTCCACTCATAGGGGAAACTAAAACTAGGGGACACAGTCTCAGAATAAGGGGCCGCCAATTTAAAACTGAGATGAGGAGGAATTTCTTCTCTCAGAGGGTTGTAAATCTGTGGAATTCTCTGCCTCAGAGAACTGTGGAGGTTGGGTCATTGAATATATTTAAGGCGGAGACAGACAGATTTTTGAGCGATAAGGGAGTAAAGGGTTATGGGGAGCAGGCAGGGAAGTGGAGCTGAGTCCATGATCAGATCAGCCATGATCTTATTGAATGGTGGAGCAGGCTCGAGGGGCCAAATGGCCGACTCCTGCTCCTATTTCTTATGTTCTTATGGAACATGGGAGGCTTTTGCTAGGTTGTTCAAGATCTGTCCTTTAAGGCTTCAGAAGTCAGAAAGGATCCAATTTCAATTTGCAATGTCATTGAGAACTTGGGCTGGGCAGTTCCAGTTCCACATTCAAGACTAACTTCAGGCTGTGGCTTATCCTCCAAGGGAACCAATCAGCAGTATGTCATGTGATAATGGAGAGCCAATCAGAGACACAGAGGCCAAATAGTTGTGTCCTTAACTTATTCAATTCCCTCCTGTACTTCCCATAATCTTCTGGTTATTAGCTGAATCTTGCTCCTGACATTTGTCATAAGCCTCCTTTTTCTATTTTATTTTAATTTTATTTCCTTTGGATCCTCTACTTTGACCTGTCAAAGGAATGTGCCTAGTCAGCACTATAGAGGGTTATGCTGATGGAGTTTGATGAGGAAGGATGTGAGGAGGCTCGAGTGGAGTATTAACGCAACATGGACTGTTTGGGCCGATTGGCCTGTTTCTGTGCGACACACGCTATGTAATTCTATGTAGCTCCTGAACTATCTCTTCCCTGAATGCTCTCCATTGCTCCGTTGCAGTTTTACCCTGCAGTCGCCTTTTCCAATTCACCGCTGGTTGGTCCCTTCTTAAATCACTGAAATTAGCTCTTCCTCAGTTCAACACTTTTACCTCTGATATTTTCTGGTCTCTTTCCATAACTACTCTAAACTGAATGATGTTGTGGTCGCTATTAGCTCGAAGATCTCCTACTGTAACACACTCCACTTGGCCGACTTCACTTCCCAGAACCAGATCCAATACTGCTTCCGTCCTTGTTGTTCAGGAGATCGATTCATTTTTCCTCGACACATATTGGCAATTCCTCTCCTTCCCTACCCTTAGCACAATGTTTTTTCCAGTCTATATTAGGGTAATTAAAGATTCCTAATATTACTACGCTATTTTTGTTACACACCTTTGAAATTTGCCAAAAGATATCTATCTCCTCGTTGATTGGAGCTTCATGAAAAAAACTCCCAACTCCCACCCTGTTCATCAGCTCAAGCCAAATCGATTCAGTTCCAGAGCCAACTTGCGCGCTGTGAGAGAGTTGGCACTCAGTGCTGGTAGAAGTTCCCTCTTGGTGGCACAAGTGAGCTCACTGGGACAGACACGCGGGAGTCCGCAGTACGCTGGTGTAGTGGTTACATTACTGGACTCGTACTCAAGAAACAGAGACTAACAAACCGAAGAACATTAGTTCAAGTCCCACTATGATAGTTTGAGAATCTGAATATAAAGAGCCGGGATCAGTAACAGTGACCATGGAGCTGTCCAAATGTCAGAAAAACCCATCATGGCCTTTAGGGAACGGAATCTGCCATCAGCCATGACTCAGTGGGCAGCACTTTCACCTTTGAGTCAAAAGGTCGTGGGTCCAAGTCCCACTCCAGGGACTTGAGCACAAAAATCTAGGCTGACACTCACACTTCAGTACTGATGGAGCTCTGCACTGTCAGAGGGTCAGTACTGAGGGAGTGCTGCACTGTCCGAGGGTCAGTACTGAGGGAGCGCTGCACTGTCAGAGGGGCAGTACTGAGGGAGTGCTGCACTGTCAGAGGGGCAGTACTGAGGGAGTGCTGCACTGTCGGAGGGGCATTACTGATGGAGCTCTGCACTGTCAGAAGGTCAGTACTGAGGGAGTGCTGCACTGTCAGAGGGTCAGTACTGAGGGAGCGCTGCACTGTCAGAGGGTCAGTACTGAGGGAGTGCTGCATTGTCGGAGGGGCATTACTGATGGAGCTCTGCACTGTCAGAGGGGCAGCACTGAGGAAGCGCTGCACTGTCAGAGGGGCAGTACTGAGGGAGTGCTGCATTGTCGGAGGGGCAGTACTGAGGGAGTGCTGCATTGTCAGAGGGGCAGTACTGAGAGAGTGCTGCACTGTCAGAGGGGCAGTACTGAGGGAGTGCCGCACTGTTGGAGGAACGGTACTGAGGGAGTGCTGCATTGTCGGAGGGGCAGTACTGAGGGAGCGCTGCACTGTCGGAGGGGCAGTACTGAGGGAGTGCTGCACTGCCGGAGGGGCAGTACTGAGGGAGTGCTGCACTGTCGGAGGGACAGTACTGAGGGAGTGCTGCACTGTCGGAGGGGCAGTACTGAGGGAGTGCTGCACTGTCGGAGTGTCAGTACTGAGGGAGTGCTGCACTGTTGGAAGGCAGTACTGAGGGAGTGCTGCACTGTCGAAGGGGCAGTACTGAGGTGCCGTCTTTCGGTTGCGACATTAAACAGAGATCCCGTCTGCTCTCTCAGGTGGATGTTAAAGATCCCATGGCACTACTTCGAAGAAGAGCAGGGGGGTTATCCCTCTTGTCCTGGCCAATATTTATCCCTCAATCATAGAAACATAGAAAATAGGTGCAGGAGTAGGCCATTTGGCCCTTCGAGCCTGCACCACCATTCAATAAGATCATGGCTGATCATTCCCTCAGTACCCCATTCCTGCTTTCTCTCCATACCCCTTGATCCCTTTAGCCGTAAGGACCATATCTAACGCCCTCTTGAATATATCCCGTGAACTGGCATCAACAACTCTCTGCAGCAGGGAATTCCACAGGTTAACAACTCCCTGAGTGAAGAAGTTTCTCCTCATCTCAGTCCTAAATGGCCTACCCCTTATCCTAAGACTGTGTCCCCTGGTTCTGGACTTCCCCCACATCGGGAACAATCTTTCCCTTTCTGCGTCTAACATGTCCAGTCCCGTCCAAAAATTATACGTTTCTATGAGATCCCCTCTTTTCTTTCTAAACTCCAGTATATAAAGGCCCAGTTGATCCAGTCTCTCCTCATATGTCAGTCCTGCCATCCCGGGAATCAGTCTGGTGAACCTTCGCTACACTCCCTCAATAGCAAGAACGTCCTTCCTCAGATTAGGAGACCAAAACTGAACACAATATTCCAGGTGAGGCCTCACCAAGGCCCTGTACAACTGCAGTAACACCTCCCTGCCCCTATACTCAAATCCCCTCGCTATGAAGGCTAACATACCATTTGCCTTCTTCACCGCCTGCTGTACCTGCATGCCAACTTTCAATGACTGATGAACCATGACACCCAGGTCTCGTTGCACCTCCCCTTTTCCTAATCTGCCACCATTCAGATAATATTCTGACTTCGTGTTTTTGCCCCCAAAGTGGATAACTTCACATTTATCCACATTATACTGCATCTGCCATGCATTTGCCCACTCACCTAACCTGTCCAAGTCACCCTGCAGCCTCCTTGCGTCCTCCTCACAGCTCACACCGCCACCCAGCTTAGTGTCATCTGCAAACATAAAATAACCGGGTGATCTGACCATTATCACATTGCTGTTTGTGGGAGCTTGCTGTGCACAAAGTGGCTGCTGTGTTTCCCCCATTACAACAGTGACCACGCTTCAAAAGTACTTCATTGGCTGTAAAGTGCTTTGAGGCGTCCAGCGGTCGAGAAAGGCGCTTCAGAAATGCAATTCTTTCTTTAAGTCTTTCTTTCCTTAACTGTCTGGGCCTCCGTGTGACTCCGCATCAATGTGACTGACATATGACTGTTTCCTGAAGGTGTACCACCAGTTTCTCGGGGTAAGTCGGGCTGGCGAATAAATGCTGATCTCACCAGCATCACCCACATCCCGAAAATGAATTAAAAACATGAATTGCACTTCACTAGTTTAATGGGTGTCTAACTCGATTAACCTCTGTTAAAATACTAGATGGTGGGCATTCTCGGAACCTGTCGGAAGGTTGTGGACTGCTCACACAATGCCAGGTCAGCCCCGAGGAGTGTGTGCCCCATGTGTCACTCCTGATATCTATATTGCTGCAATAACTGATGGTGGGGCTGATTGAGCAGAACTCAGTTTCATCGTTTGCCGGTTGCGATATTTTCCGGTTGGCTCCACTACGATGCAGATCGCTACCTGAGAGGGAGGAGCTTTAACTCACCTGCCCTGCACCGATTTTAGTCAAAGGGCGGAGTCGGATGGCAGGTGCTGACGCTTAAAAGCCCGAAGAGCTACGGCTGGAACTGCACAGCTCTTCAGACTTTCAACGTCGTGCTGTTTGAAACTGGGAATGTTGAAGAGAAGAAAACTGACAAGAGACTCGGCTCAAGTCTGACTCAGTGGCGAGGACTTGCACAAGTGCAACGTGGCCGTTCGCTGTAGCAAAGGGGACAGGTCTGGCCAGAGGAAAGAACATTTAACGGTAACAATACTTCAGTCACTCTCTCTGCTTCTACCTGCGGTTAATGAAATGCTTCATTGAAAGATGTGATCAGCTATATGGGCCACACTTAATTCAAGACAGAAATCGATCGATTTTTAGACTCTCGGGGAATCAAGGGATACGGCGATCGGGGGGAGGGGGAAAGTGGAGTTGAGGTAGAAGGTCAGGCAGGATCTTATTGAATGGCGGAGCAGGCTCGAGGGGCCGAATGGCCGACTCCTGCTCCTAGTTCTGATGCTTGTTGCTGGGAAGCTTGACTGAGCAGGATTTATACTCTGGAGTGTACTGGCTTCATCGCACGTTCCACAACCCTGACTGACTTTCCAGGCTGAGTATCACGCGGAGTGATATTGTACAACTGTGTTCCCCTCAAATCTGCTTTTGCCCACTACCCTAATGGCGCTGTGAGCTTTATTTGAAATGGGTTCGACCTCTGTTAATTAGGAGAGGAATCAGAAATCACGCTATGATCAAATCTCACAGCGCAACTCCCTGACTGGCTGAGACTAAATGGATTTTTGCAAGATGCTTTTTCTTTCTTAATGGAAAATTTTCAAGTTCCAGAGATTTTTATTTTTCTGAAAACTGTATAATTATGCAACTAATTTTTAAAAGAAAGGCTTGCATTCACGACCACTGGACATCCCAAAGCAATGAAATACTTTTTGAAGTGTAGTCACTGTTGTAATATAGGTAACGCAGCAGCCAGTTTGCGTACAGCAAGCTCCCACAAACAGCCATATGATAATGGCCAGATAAACTGTTTTGTGATGTTGGTTAAAGGATAATTATTGGCCACCCGACACCGGGGAGATAGTGAAATAGTGCCGTGGGATTTCTTTCCACCTGAGAGCAGACATGGCCTTAGTTTAATGTCTCATGCAAAAGATGGCACCTCCAACAGTGCAGCACTCCCTCAGTACTGCCCCTCCGACATTGCAGCACTCCCTCAGTACTGCCCCTCCGACATTGCAGCACTCCCTCAGTACTGCCCCTCCGACAGTGCATCACTCCCTCAGTACTGCCCCTCCGACAGTGCATCACTCCCTCAGTACTGCCCCTCCGACAGTGCAGCACTCCTGCAGTACTGCCCCTCCATCAGTGCAGCACTCCCTCAGTACTGTCCCTCCGACAGTGTAGCACTCCCTCAGTAGTGACCCTCCGACAGTTTGGTGCTCCCCCAGTACTGCCCCTCTGACAGTGCGGCGCTCCCTCAGTACTGCCCCTCCGACAGTGCAGCACTCTCTCAGTACTGCCCCTCCGACAGTGCAGCGCTCCCTCAGTACTGCCCCTCCGACAGTGCAGCCCTCCCTCAGTACTGCCCCTCCAACAGTGCAGCACTCCGTCAGTACTGCCCCTCCGACAGTGCAGCACTCCGTCAGTACTGCCCCTCCGACAGTGCAGCCCTCCCTCAGTACTGCCCCTCCGACAGTGCAGCACTCCCTCAGTACTGCCCCTCCGACAGTGCAGCCCTCCCTCAGTACTGCCCCTCCGACAGTGCAGCCCTCCCTCAGTACTGCACCTCCGACAGTGCAGCACTCTCTCAGTACTGCCCCTCCGACAGTGCAGCACTCCCTCAGTACTGCCCCTCCGACAGTGCAGCACTCTCTCATTACTGCCCCTCCGACAGTGCAGCACTCCCTCAGTACTTCCCCTCCGACAGTGCAGCACTCTCTCATTACTGCCCCTCCGACAGTGCAGCACTCCCTCAGTACTTCCCCTCCGACAGTGCAGCACTCCCTCAGTACTTCCCCTCCGACAGTGCAGCCCTCCCTCAGTACTGCCCCTCCGACAGTGCAGCACTCCCTCAGTACTTCCCCTCCGACAGTGCAGCCCTCCCTCAGTACTGCCCCTCCGACAGTGCAGCCCTCCCTCAGTACATGTTCAGCCATGATCTTATTGAATGGTGGTGCAGGCTCGAAGGGCCGAATGGCCTACTCCTGCACCTATTTTCTATGTTTCTATGTTTCTATGACCCTCTGACAGTGCAGCACTCCCTCAGTACTGCCCCTCCGACAGTGCAGCACGTCCTCAGTACTGCCCCTCTGACAGTGCAGCACTCCCTCAGTACTGCCCCTCCGACCGTGCAGCACCCGCTCAATAGTGCACTGGGAGTGTCTGCCTAGATTTTAGTGTTCAAGTCCCTGGAGTGGGACATGAACCCACAATGTTCTGATTTCGAGATGAGTGTGCTACCCACTGAGACATGGCGGTACTAAATACATTAAAGGTTGTAAATAAAGATTCTACTTATTGACTCTCACCAGAAACAGGAAAAGGTGCGCGGTGCAGCATTCCACACTGATTAGATATGAGAATATTAACGCAATGCCGGCAGTTAGTCAGTAGCGAGAGCGACAGAGCGAGCACCAGCAATCTGTACTAAACAAGAGAGGGAAAGGCAGGGGTCCAGAAAATGGTTATGGCCCATCAGAGACAGTGGGCCCTGAAATTGGCCCTTGTTGCACCTGTTTTAGCCCCATAATATGGCCACAACGAGGTACAATTTCTCCCCTGAGACCAAAGGGCAGCCATGAAACAGTAAGCGGAACAAGGGGAAGGCAGAGAGAACAACATTAGGTTGCTCAGGATGGGGATAATGCCAGCGTGAACATAGGAACAGGATTAGGCCATTCAGCCCCTCATGCTATTAAATTAGATCATGGCTGATCTGCACCTCAACTCAATGTACCCATCTTTGCTTGACACCAATACCCAAGTGACTACACTTCAGAAGTGCTTCATTGTCTGTGAAGCGTCTTGGGACATCCTGAGGTTATGAAAGCCGCTGTCTTTCTCTCAGTGTTGACAGCTCCTCTTGTCCCCCCAGAATCCACTGCCCTTTGAGGCAAAGAATCCCAGAATTCCCACAACCCGTTGTGTGAAGAGGAGTTTCCTGATTTCACACCTAAACAGCCTGGCTCTAATGTTAAGGTTATGGCCCCTTGTTCTGGATTCCCCCAGCAGAGGAAATAGTTTCTCTGTATGGACCTATCACATCACTTTATAACCTTAGACACCTCGATCAGATCATCCCTCAACTGTCTAAACTCGAGGGAATACAAACCTAGTCCAGGGAACCTGGCCTCATCATTTAACCCTTTTATCCCTGGTACCATTCTGTGAATCTGTGCTGCACCCCCTCCCAGGCCAATAGCTCCTCACCGAAGGGCGGGGGGGGGCCCAGCGCTGGACGCAGTGTCCAGATAGGGTCAGACCGTGGCTCTGTACAACTGAAGCATCACTTCCTCCCCTTTGTATTCCAGTCCCCTTGCGTTAACAGCCAATATTAGCCTGTATGCCTACGTTTTGTAGCTGTGCACTAGCTTTTAGTGATTCCTGCCCTCAGCCATCCAATCCCTTTGCTCCTCTATAATTCCTAATCTCTCGCCATTAAAATATTCTGACTTGTCTTTCTCGGATACAAAGTGATGACCTCGTGCTTCCCACATTGATGTCTATCTGCTAAAGATTTTCCCGCTCTGTTAGACTTTCGATGTCCCTTTTGTAAGTTCCTGCTCCCATCTACACAACTCACTGTGCCTCCTAGCCTCGGGTCATCTGTAAACCCGGACATACAATTCTCTATTCTGTCATTCAAGTCATTGACACATGTGGTGAAGAGCTGAGGCCCCAGTGCAGACAGCTAATGGCTGGAATGGCCTCTTTCTGTGCGGATTGTTTGGTGGTTCGGGCAGCATGGTAGGGTTGGCCAAGCTTACCGCACTGCTGGATTCTGCAAAGTACACGGGCCATTGATACCACCTAGAACCGTAGGCACTTCAGATGGTCTAAATGAAGAGAAAGGAATATTTAACCCCATCAATGTGTAAATTGTGCCATGGGACTGGAGAGTAGGTGCTGAGAGTAAAGAAATAATGACGAATGCACACAAAACATTGTGAGCCCATGGTTCGAATACACTGTGCAGTTTTGGGCAAGCCATTAGAGAAAGGACACTTGGACATGGAGAGCACCCAGCACAGCACAGGAGGATATGACTAGCTTGACGTTGAGGATCCTGTGGTACTACAGAGAATAGAATGGAGTTCCCACGGTGGCTTAACCATTCATTCTCCCTCAACCAACGGCTGTTTGTGGGATCTTGCTATGCACAACACAACGTAACAGTCACCACATTTGAAAGTAATTTGTTTCTGAGATGATGATGAGGCACTGTATAAATACAAATCTTTGTTAACTTGGGTATTCCCCCAGGGTGGGTTTTGGTCCTTGACTTAGATTGTCAATGAACAATATGCAGTGATGGAACCTGTTGATTTTTGGACAGAATATTAAATGTAATTTAATCCCACTCAAACTAAATGTCAACATTTCATTTTCAGTGACTCCTGGCACAAGCAACAAACCCAACTTGACTTCCGTTCCCAAGATCCTCATCCAGACACAGCATGGCGAACAGCAAAGAGCTCGACCAAGCGGCTGCTGAGCTCAAGGCAAACATGAATGATGCAAAGGCTGCAATGAAAATATTTCAGAGTAGAGCGATGTTTGCTACAGTGGCCGGGGTATTGAAACCCATTTTTCAGGTCGCGGGATTCATTCTTAAACTTGCCTTAGGCAAGCGAGACAGTGAGGAGCTCGCATACATGAAGGAGCAGTTCCAGGTAGTCAGGAACCAGCTAGATGTCATTTCTGATCAGATTAAGCAGGTGCTTTGGGAGATAGAGAAAAGCACGATTAATAATCAATACTTCCCCATTGAGGAGAACCTGAAAAACCAATTCAGGAAGTACATGGACATCCTCAATGCAGCGCCAGAGTTCCGGGAGAAGGAGAAACAAGAGTTCCTCACGCACTTTGCCGTGACTAAAGGTGACCAGAACCTTCACACTCTCTTTGATGCTGTGATGGGATATTCCGCCATCTTTGGCAAACCCATCCTGGAAACCGCCATGGGATATGACCAGAGGAATCGGCGCCTCATGGAAGGACTCTGCTCCCGTCTGAAGGAGCTCTTCTGTATCGGCCTGATCGCCCTGGTGGGTCATGCCACCGTCACTGGAACTGACACAGAGGCGTTAAAGAGAGAATGGAATGAGAAAATGGCCAAAGTTGAGAGTAAAATGACATCCATGATAGATCGGTGCATAAAGGAGTTTCCAGAGCAGGCAGAAATAGATGTTGAAAAACTGATACAGGGAAAGGGTGAGAGAGATAACAAGGGTTGTGCAACCTATATAATTGAGGCTTTAGCAGGGAAATATGACTGGGTTAAATGGTCTGTGAGGGTCTATGATCCTGTCTCTGGGTTTGACAATCACTGTGTAATTGGTCCTAATCGTTTTCACTTTTTCAGGCTCAATGGTGTAAATGCCGTTGTCTCCTATGCCACTGATCCAAAGATCCCACTAGACGAAGGGCACATCAGGCAGTTAATGGATGGGAAGGATGGCTGGGATGATGCAAAAGCAGTTGCTGAACATGTGTACAATAACCTTCCCCCTGCACATGTTGTACATGTAGTGAGGCGCTACAAAGATCTGTGGAATCACAAGAACTTTCCCAATAATTGCCATTTCTGGGAAAGCTACAGTGGAGTCACACTTTGTGTTCACTCTACCTAACCCTCCTGATGACTCTCCCAGTCCCTGTACCCCTGTATCGATGCGGAGGTGCTCAGGTGATCTGTTGATTTTTGGGGTGAGATTTGTTAATGTTTAGAAATAGAATCGAATTTGAAATTTGTTAAATGGAGACACTTTCAGATCTGTTTGCCAGTATTGCGTGTTGAGTGAGGGGTTACATAAGGAGCTGGGATATTGCTAAAATACAAAATCCAATCAGAGATCACAGTCCCCTTCTCGTAACACCAGAAACCATCGTCTCAGACATGGGTGTGGCCAATGAGTTGTGATGTGCCTTTCTGTATCCGTGTATGGTTAGCTCTCTACAAGCACCCAGTAAATTACCAGGAAATGGCAATTAAAGCAGACGGTATAAGTGGGATCTGTAGAGAGAAGGGATCGAGGGAGCTGGGATCGGTAGGTGGGAAAAGGATGGGCTTCTTGGATCGAGTGCCCTTTCCCTCTTCCGACTGTCCTTACATCGTCTCTGTAACTTCAATGCAAAGCACCAACAACACCGCAGCCAACTGCAAGGACAGCCTTACTGAGCTGGGTATAGATGTTCAGTGTTAGGCTGAGTGTCTGGAAGGGATTCCTCACCACAGAGCCTCCTGGCTGCTGATTGGGTTTTAGCGCATGCCCAAAGGTCAATACTTCAACTCTGAGCCTGATCTTCGAGGTTCAAGATCGGACAGGGCAGCCTGTACCAAGGACTCTTCATGGTGGCCACAAGGATTCGCTTCACAGGTCGTAACAATCCAGCTTTACAATCCTGTCCACCACCCATGATAGCAGCACAATAATAGTTCATCAGGAATATTTCACTGAAGCTCAATGATCTCAGTTGATGTGGAATCCAGTGACACAGGCCAGTGATAAAACATTGACGAAGATGTGAGGCTCAGTTATCAAGCACCGCCTGTTCACCTTGAATCAGTTTCGCTCCCATTCTTCTGCAGACAGAAGCCAATGCTAGGACAACAGCAGATCCTTCCCACCAAGACCATCTCCCACTCATCGCAGTAAGGTGGCCATTATATTGATTGTAGAAGCCATCGATCTCCAGAGATTTGCCAGTTCTAATCTAATCCATAGATTAGAGCAAAACCCACTGGATATTGGCACCCTATATTACACCCACACTAACGGTGCTTTCACTTGCAACTAATGAAGAGTGGTGTGGCTGAGGGAAGATGCAAAGATATTAAAATGGACAAAGCAGATTGCCCGAACTGCAGATGGAACTGAACATTATACAATACACAGCCACACGTTGTGTAAGCAGAGAACATGTATTGCAATAACTCACTAATACAATGGTGGTGCTTTCCTTCCTGGAACAGACCTGTAATAATCTGATCTCTGTCACTCAGTCTATAACGTTGAAGATCCCTCTGTAATAGGAACACTCACCGAGTTACACTCTGATATCTGGGACTCTGAGTGTAATTATTATAATTACTGGCTGTTGCTTAAAGTGATAGATTGGAATTGTTGAAATAAAACTTCTGACTGTACACTGCAATGTGCTGAATAAACTCAGTCAGATAACAGGCTGGTACTGTGTGTGGAGTTATTGCTGAACTCCATTATATACATTGCCCCTGTAATCTCTACACTCACACACTGAGGGTGAGGCACTGTGTGTAACACATGTTGCAACGAATCCACATCACATGGCAGTCAATGTAACCAGTCACACGACAGTCAATGTAACCAGTCACATGGCAGTCAATGTGACCAGTCACATGGCAGTTAATGTGACCAGTCACACGACAGTCAATGTAACTAGTCACACGACAGTCAATGTAACCAGTCACATGGCAGTCAATGTAACCAGTCACACGGCAGTCAATGTGACCAGTCACACGACAGTCAATGTGACCAGTCACACGACAGTCAATGTAACCAGTCACACGACAGTCAATGTGACCAGTCACACGACAGTCAATGTAACCAGTCACACGACAGTCAATGTAACCAGTCACACATCCCAGGAGGATTGAAAGATTGTGGTCAGATCTCCTGCTATTTCAACGTTAGCTTCCCTCAGCAACCTAGGATGCATGCCATCTGGACCGGGTGACTTGTTAATTTTGAGTGAAAGCATGTCCTTTCAATCTATTTTTATCCTGTCCAGTATCTCTACTCCCCTCCTCTACTGCAACGTTAACTTCATCCTGTTCTGTGATGACAGATGCGAAGTCCACATTCAGTTCCTCGGTCAGGCCCTTTACCTCCACAAGAAGATTTCCTTTCTTGCCCCTCATCATGCCCACCATTCATTTAACTATCCATTTACGTTTTCTATGTTTCGAAATGATTTCAGGATTCCCTTTTATGTTACCCGCTAATCTTTTCTCAGCCTCTCTCTTTGCCCTTCTTGTATCCTTTTCTCAGTTTCCCCCGGCACTCTTGGGATTGTGCCTGGTTTCCCATTGTATCCTGTACCTGATTTCTATCCTAAATCTCCTTTTTCTGTTTTATTTGAACCCTTATTCCCTTTGTCACCCGGGGAGCTCTAGCTCTGGATGCCCCATCTTTCCCCCGATGGGAATATGCTTGTTTTATACATGAACTATCTATATTAATGACTTGGAAGAAGGGACTGAGTGTAACGTAGCCAAGTTTGCTGACGATACAAAGATGGGAGGAAAAGCAATGTGTGAGGAGGACACAAAAGACCTGCAAAAGGACATAGACAGGCTAAGTGAGTGGGCAAAAATTTAGTAGATGGAGTATAATGTTGGAAAGTGTGAGGTCATGCACTTTGGCAGAAAAAATCAAAGAGCAAGTTATTATTTAGATGGAGAAAAATTGCACAGTGCTGCAGTACAGCAGGACCTGGGGGTACTTGTGCATGAAACACAAAAGGTTAGTATGCAGGTACAGCAAGTGATCAGGAAGGCCAATTGAATCTTGGCCTTTATTGCAAAGGGGATGGAGTAAAAAGCAGGGAAGTCTTGCTACAGTTATACAGGGTATAGGTGAGGTCACACCTGGAATACTGCGTGCAGTTTTGGTTTCCATATTTACGAAAGGATATACTTGCTTTGGAGGCAGTTCAGAGAAGGTTCACGAGGTTGATTCCGGGGATGAGGGAGTTGACTTATGAGGAAAGGTTGAGTAGGTTGGGCCTCGACTCATTGGAATTCAGAACAATGAGAGGTGATCTTATCGAAACGTTTAAGATTATGAGGGGGCTTGACAAGGTGGATGCAGAGAGGATGTTTCCACTGATGGGGGAGACTAGAACTAGAGGGCATGGTCTTAGAATAAGGGGCCGCCCATTTAAAACTGAGATGAGGAGAAATTTCTTCTCTCAGAGGGTTGTAAATCTGTGAAATTCACTGCCTCGGGGAGCTGTGGAAGCTGGTCATTGAATAAATTTAAGACAGAAATAGACAGTTTCTTAACCGATAAGGGGATAATGGGTTATGGGGAGCGGGCGGGGAAGTGGAGCTGAGTCCATGATCGGATCAGCCATGATCTTATTGAATGGCGGAGCAGGCTCGAGGGACCGTATGGCCTATTCCTGTTCCTATTTCTTATGTTCTTATGAACTCTCTCTGCCTTGAACGCCTGCCATTGCCCAGTTACTCTTTTCCCAGCCAATCGTTGTGTCCAGTTGACCTGTGTGAGATCCCTTCACACACACTGACATTGGCCCTCTTCCTGTTGGTTATTGTCACTGTTAATTTTACTTTGTCCCTTTCCATAACGAATTGGAACTTCAGGATGGGTAAGTGGAGCTGAGTCCACGGCCAGATCAGCCATGATCTTGTTGAATGGCGGAGCAGGCTCGAGGGGCTAGATGGCCTACTCCTGTTCCTAATTCTTATGTTCTTATGTTCTTATGAAGGCCTTAGAGAGGGTGCAGAAAAGATTTACGAGAATGGTTCCAGCGATGAGCAACTTCAGTTCCGTGGATAGACTGGAGAAGCTGGGGTTGTTCTCCTTGGAGCAGAGAAGGTTGAGAAGAGATTTGATCGAGGTGTTCAAAATCATAAGGGGTCTGGACAGAATAGATAGAGAGAAACTGTTCCCATTGGCGGAAGGGTTGAGAGCCAGAGGACACAGATTTAAGATGATTGGCAGAAGAACCAAAGGCGACATGAGGAAAAACTTTTTTATGCTGTGAGTGTTTAGGATCTGGAATGCACTGCCTGAAAGGGTAGTGGGAGCAGATCCAATCGCGGCTTTCAAACGGAATTGAAGGAAAAAAAATCTGTAGTGCTACGGGGAAAGGGCAGGGGAGTGGGCCTAGCTCTCTTGCAGAGAGCCGGTTGAGGCTCGATGGGCCGAATAGCCTCTTTCTGTGCTATAACCGTTCTATAATTCTAATTATATTATGATCAATATTACCCAGATGCTCTCCCCTGCAACACACTCCACTCGCCCTGATTCATTCCCCAGAACCCGATCAGTCCGGCAACATCCTCATAAATCTCCTCTGCACCCTCTCTAGTGCAATCACACCTTTCCTGTCAAGTGGTGACCATTAACCAGGGGGCATAGATTCAAAGTTGTTGTTGAAGGTTTAGAGGGGATTTGAAGGAAATTTCTTCACCCAGAGGGTGGTGGGGGTCTGGAACTCACTGCCTGAAAGGGTGGTAGAGGCAGAAACCCTCACCACATTTAAAAAGTACCTGGATGTGCACCTGAAGTGCCGTAACCTACAGGGCTACGGACCAAGAGCTGGAAAGTGGGATTAGGCTGGATAGCTCTTGGTCGGCCGGTGCAGACACGATGGGCTGAAATGGCCTCCATCTGTGCGGTAAATTTATGTGATTCTATGATAGAGCGGTTTCTCCAATGCTCTGGATGCTGGTTAAGGAACTTCCCATTCTACTGAGTGTTCTTACAGGACATGCAAGGAACCTTTTGAAAATTGAGGATAGCTGCAAACAAAAGGACCACTTGCGCCAGTCCCTAACGTTACAGGTTCCATTCAATCACTGTCACTGATAACATTTTTAAAAAACCGAGTTCAAACTCTCAAACAGCCATCGTGCGATTTGAACTGCCTTTTGGTCTCTGGGTTACTCGTCCAGTCACATAACGACTCCAGGACCAGCGTTCTCCCTGATGGGAAAAAGCCATTTCTGGACCCACTGCCAGAACCGTCAGCATGTGGCATTTCCCTCGCTGGTGCGTACATTGACCGTGCGTACACTGACAGGCCTACACTGACCGTGCGTACACCGACCGTGCGTACACCGACCGTGCGTACACCGACCGGTTTACACTGACCGTGCGTACACTGAGCGGCCTACACTGAAAGTGCGAACACTGACCGTGCGTACACCAACCGTGCGTATACTGACCAGCCTACATCAACCGTGCGTACACTGACTGTGTGTACACTGACATTAGGTACATTCACCATACATACACTGACCGGCGTACACCAACCGTGCGTACACCGACCGTGCGTACACCGACCGGCCTACACTGACCGGCCTACACTGACCGGCCTACACTGACCATGTGTAAAACTGACCGTGTGTAACACGGACCATGTCTACACCGGCCTACACTGACCATATGTACACTGACCATGCGTACACCGACCGGCCTACACTGACCGGCCTACACTGACCATGTATAAAACTGACCGTGTGTAACACTGACCATGTCTATACAGGCCTACACTGACCAAATGTACACTGACCGTGCGTACACTGACCGGCCTACTCTGACCGGCCTACACTGACCAGCCTACACCGACCATGCGTACATCGACCGGCCTACATCGACCGTGCGTACACTGACCGTGCGTACACTGACCGTGCGTACATTGACCAGCCTGCACTGACCATGCGTGCACTGACCGTGCGTACAGAAGAACATAAGGATTAGGAACAGGAGTAGGCCATCTAGCCCCTCGAGCCTGCTCCGCCATTCAACAAGATCATGGCTGATCTGGCTGTGGACTCAGCTCCACTTACCCACCCGTTCCCCGTAACCCTTAATTCCCTTACTGGTTAAAAATCTATCTATCTGTGGCTTGAATACATTCAATGAGCTAGCCTCAACTGCTTCCTTGGGCAGAGAATTCCACAGATTCACAACCCTCTGGGAGAAGAAATTCCTTCTCAACTCGGTTTTAAATTGGCTCCCCGTATTTTGAGGCTGTGCCCCCTCGTTCTAGTCTCCCCGACCAGTGGAAACAACCTCTCTGCCTCTATCTTGTCTATCCCTTTCATTATTTTAAATGTTTCTATAAGATCACCCCTCATCCTTCTGAACTCCAACGAGTAAAGACATAGTCTACTCAATCTATCATCATAAGGTAACCCCCTCATCTCCGGAATCAGCCTAGTGAATCGTCTCTGTACCCCCTCCAAAGCCAGTATATCCTTCCTTAAGTAAGGTGACCAAAACTGCACGCAGTACTCCAGGTGCGGCCTTACCAATATCCTGTACAGTTGCAGCAGGACCTCCCTGCTTTTGTACTCCATCCCTCTCGCAATGAAGTCCAACATTCCATTCGCCTTCCTGATTACCTGCTGCACCTGCAAACTAACTTTTTGGGATTCATGCACAAGGACCCCCAGGTCCCTCTGCATCTCAGCATGTTGTAATTTCTCCCCATTCAAATAATATTCCCTTTTACTGTGTTTTTTTCCCAAGGTGGATGACCTCACACTTTCCGACATTGTATTCCATCTGCCAAACCTTAGCCCATTCGCTTAACCTATCCAAATCTCTTTGCAGCCTCTCTGTGTCTTCTACACAACCTGCTTTCCCACTAATCTTTGTGTTATCTTCAAATTTTGTTACACTACACTCTGTCCCCTCTTCCAGGTCATCTATGTATATTGTAAACAGTTGTGGTCCCAGCACCGATCCCTGTGGCACACCACTAACCACCGATTTCCAACCCGAAAAGGACCCATTTATCCCGACTCTCTGCTTCCTGTTAGCCAGCCAATTCTCTATCCATGCTAATGCATTTCCTCTGACTCCGTGTACGCATGGTCAGTGTACATATGGTCAGTGTAGGCCGGTGTAGACATGGTCAGTGTACACACGGTCAGTGTTATACACGGTCAGTGTTATATATGGTCAGTGTACGCATGGTCAGTGTACACACGGTCAGTATTATACACGGTCAGTGTACGCATGGTCAGTGCAGAAACCTTTTATGTGGCACCTTATTAAATGCTTTTTGGAAATCTAAATTGACCTAATTGACCTGACCATGTATACACTGACCGTGCATACACTGACCGTGTGTAAAGCTGACCAAGTCTACACCGGCCTATACTGACCGGGCCTACACTGACTATGCCTACACTGACCGGCCTACACTGACCTGGCCTACACTGACCGGCCTACACTGACCGGCCTACACTGACCGGCCTACACTGACCGGGCCTACACTGACCGGGCCTACACTGACCGGGCCTACACTGACCGGGCCTACACTGACCGGCCTACACTGACCGGCCTACACTGACCGGCCTACACTGACCGGGCCTACACTGACCGGCCTACACTGACCGGCCTACACTGACCTGGCCTACACTGACCAGGCCTACACTGACCAGGCCTACACTGACCGGCCTACACTGACCGGCCTACACTGACCGTGCCTACACTGACCGGGCCTACACTGACCGGCCTACACTGACCGGCCTACACTGAACATGTATACACTGACCATGTCTACACCGGCCTACAATGACCATATGTACACTGACTGTGCGTACACTCACCGTATGTACATTGACTATGCCTACATTGACCGTGCGTACACTGACCGGGAGTACACCGACCGTGCATACACTGACTGTGCGTACACCGACCGTGCATACACTGACCGGCCTACACTGACCGTAGGGAGACTCACCGTGCATACACTGACTGTGCGTACACTGACTGGCCTACACTGACCGGCCTACACTGACCATGTGTAACACTGACCGTGTGTACACTGACCATGTATAACACCGACCGTGTGTACACTGACCATGTCTACACCGGTCTACACTGACCATATGTACACTGACCGTGCATACACTCACCGTATGTACACTGACTATGCCTACATTGACCGTGCGTACACTGACCTGGCGTACACTGACCGTGCGTACACTGACCGTGCATACACCGACCGTGCGTACACTGAGCGTAGGGACACTCACCGTTTGTACACTGACAGTTCCTACACTGACCGGGCCTACACTGACAGTGAGTACACTGACCGTGGGTACACTGACCAGCCTACACTGACCGTGCATACACTGACCATTCGTACACTGACCGTGTATAATACTGACCATGCCTACACTGGCCTACACTGACCATATGTACACTTACAGTGCCTACACTGATCGGGCCTACACTGACCGTTCCTACACTGACCGTGCGTAGACTGACTGTCCTACACTGACCGTGTGTGCACTGATCATGTCTACACCGGCCTACACTGACCATATGTACACTGACCGTGCGTACACTCGCCGTATGTACACTGACTATGCCTACATTGACCGGGCGTATACTGACTGGCCTACACTGACCGGCCTACACTGACCGTGAGTACACTGACCACGCATACACTGACCGGCCTACACTGACCGGGCCTACACTGACCGGCCTACACTGACTGGGCCTACACTGACCGGGCCGACACTGACCAGCCTACACTGACCAGGCCTACACTGACCGTGCATACACCGACCGTGCGTACAATGACCGTAGGGACACTCACCTTTTGTACACTGACAGTGCCTACACTGACCGGGCCTACACTGACAGTGAGTACACTGACCGTGAGTACACTGACCAGCCTACACTGACCGTGCATACACTGACCATTCGTACACTGACCGTGTATAATACTGACCATGCCTGCACTGGCCTACACTGACCATATGTACACTGACAGTGCCTACACTGACAGTGCCTACACTGACCGTTTGTACACTGACCGTGCGTAGACTGACTGTCCTACACTGACCGTGTGTGCACTGATCATGTCTACACCGGCCTACACTGACCATATGTACACTGACCGTGCGTATACTCGCCGTACGTACACTGACTATGCCTACATTGACCGGGCGTATACTGACTGGCCTACACTGACCGGCCTACACTGACCGTGAGTACACTGACCGCGCATACACTGACCAGCCTACACTGACCGGGCCTACACTGACCGGCCTACACTGACTGGGCCTACACTGCCCGGCCTACACTGACCGGGCCTACACTGACCTGGCCTACAGTGACCGGCATACACTGACCGGCCTACACTGACCGGCCTACACTGATCGGGCCTACACTGCCCGGCCTACACTGACCGGGCCTACACTGACCGGCCTACACTGACCGGCCTACACTGACCGGCCTACACTGAACATGTATACACTGACCATGTCTACACCGGCCTACAATGACCATATGTACACTGACCGTACGTACACTCGCCATATGTACACTGACTATGCCTACATTGACCAGGCGTATACTGACTGGCCTACACTGACCGGCCTGCACTGACCGTGAGTACACTGACCACGCATACACTGACCGGCCTACACTGACCGGGCCTACACTGACCGGCCTACACTGACTGGGCCTACACTGACCGGGCCGACACTGACCAGCCTACACTGACCAGGCCTACACTGACCGTGCATACACCGACCGTGCGTACAATGACCGTAGGGACACTCACCTTTTGTACACTGACAGTGCCTACACTGACCGGGCCTACACTGACAATGAGTACACTGACCGTGAGTACACTGACCAGCCTACACTGACCGTGCATACACTGACCATTCGTACACTGACCGTGTATAATACTGACCATGCCTGCACTGGCCTACACTGACCATATGTACACTGACAGTGCCTACACTGACCGGGCCTACACTGACCGTTCGTACACTGACCGTGCGTAGACTGACTGTCCTACACTGACCGTGTGTGCACTGATCATGTCTACACCGGCCTACACTGACCATATGTACACTGACCGTGCGTATACTCGCCGTATGTACACTGACTATGCCTACATTGACCGGGCGTATACTGACTGGCCTACACTGACCGGCCTACACTGACCGTGAGTACACTGACCGCGCATACACTGACCGGCCTACACTGACCGGGCCTACACTGACCGGCCTACACTGACTGGGCCTACACTGACCGGGCCTACACTGACCGGGCCTACACTGACCGAGCCTACACTGACCAGGCCTACACTGACAAGGGCCTACACTGACCAGGCCTACACTGACCGGCCTACACTGACCTGGCCTACACTGACCGGCCTACACTGACCGGGCCTACACTGACCGGGCCTACACTGACCGGCCTACACTGACCGGCCTACACTGACCGGGCCTACACTGACTGGGCCTACACTGACCGGCCTACACTGACTGGGCCTACACAGACCGGCCTACACTGACCGGGCCTACACTGACCGGCCTACACTGACCTGGCCTACAGTGACCGGCATACACTGACCGGCCTACACTGCCCGGCCTACACTGACCGGGCCTACACTGACCTGGCCTACACTGACCGGCCTACACTGACCGGCCTACACTGACCTGGCCTACACTGACCGTGCCTACACTGACCGTGCCTACACTGACCGGCCTACACTGACTGTGCCTACACTGACCGGGCCTACACTGACCGGCCTACACTGACCGGCCTACACTGAACATGTATACACTGACCATGTCTACACCGGCCTACAATGACCATATGTACACTGACCGTACGTACACTCGCCATATGTACACTGACTATGCCTACATTGACCAGGCGTATACTGACTGGCCTACACTGACCGGCCTGCACTGACCGTGAGTACACTGACCACACATACACTGCCCGGCCTACACTGACCGGGCCTACACTGACCGGGCCTACACTGACCAGCCTACACTGACCAGGCCTACACTGACCGTGCATACACCGACCGTGCGTACACTGACCGTAGGGACACTCACCGTTTGTACACTGACAGTGCCTACACTGACCGGGCCTACACTGACCGTGAGTACACTGACCGTGAGTACACTGACCAGCCAACACTGACCGTGCATACACTGACCATTCGTACACTGACCGTGTATAATACTGACCATGCCTACACTGGCCTACACTGACCATATGTACACTGACAGTGCCTACACTGACCGGGCCTACACTGACCGTTCGTACACTGACCATGCGTAGACTGACTGTCCTACACTGACCGTGTGTGCACTGATCATGTCTACACCAGCCTACACTGACCATATGCACACTGACCGTGCGTACACTCGCCGTATGTACACTGACTATGCCTACATTGACCAGGCGTATACTGACTGGCCTACACTGACCGGCCTACACTGACCGTGAGTACACTGACCGTGAGTACACTGACCGGCCTACACTGATCGACCTACACTGACCGCGCATACACTGACCGCACGTACACTGACCAGCCTACACTGACCACGCGTACACTGACCGGCCTACACTGACCAGCCTACACTGACCTGCGTACACTGATCTGCGTACACTGACCATGCGTACACTGACCATATGTACACTGACCATGCGTACATTGACCATATGTACACTGACTGTGCGTACACTGACCGGGTGTACACCGACCGTGCATACACCGATTGTGCGTACACCGACCGTGCGTACACTGACCGGCCTACACTGACCGTAGGGAGACTCACCGTGCATACACTGACTGTGCGTAAACTGACTGGCCTACACTGACCGGCCTACACTGACCATGTGTAACACTGACCGTGTGTACACTGACCATGTATAACACCGACCGTGTGTACACTGACCATGTCTACACCGGCCTACATTGACCATATGTACACTGACCGTGCGTATACTCGCCGTATGTACACTGACTATGCCTACATTGACCGGGCGTATACTGACTGGTCTACACTGACCGGCCTACACTGACCGTGAGTACACTGACCGCGCATACACTGACCGGCCTACACTGACCGGGCCTACATTGACCGGCCTACACTGACTGGGCCCACACTGCCCGGCCTACACTGACCGGGCCAACACTGACCGAGCCTACACTGACCGGCCTACACTGACCAGGCCTACACTGACAAGGGTCTACACTGACCAGGCCTACACTGACCGGCCTACACTGACCTGGCCTACACTGACCGGCCTACACTGACCAGGCCTACACTGACCGGGCCTACACTGACCGGGCCTACACTGACCGGCCTACACTGACCGGCCAACACTGACCGGGCCTACACTGACTGGGCCTACACTGACTGGGCCTACACTGACCGGCCTACACTGACTGGGCCTACACTGACCGGCCTACACTGACCGGGCCTACACTGACCGGCCTACACTGACCTGGCCTACACTGACCTGGCCTACACTGACCGGCCTACACTGACCGGCCTACACTGACTGTGCCTACACTGACTGTGCCTACACTGACTGTGCCTACACTGACCGTGCCTACACTGACCGGGCTTACACTGACCGGGCCTACACTGAACGGCCTACACTGACTGTGCCTACACTGACCGTGCCTACACTGACCGGGCTTACACTGACCGGGCCTACACTGAACGGCCTACACTGACCGTGCCTACACTGACTGTGCCTACACTGACCGTGCCTACACTGACCGGGCCTACACTGACCGGGCCTACACTGACCGGCCTACACT
This sequence comes from Pristiophorus japonicus, assembly GCF_044704955.1. NCBI lineage: Eukaryota > Metazoa > Chordata > Chondrichthyes > Pristiophoridae > Pristiophorus > Pristiophorus japonicus. The sequence goes on from NC_091981.1 coordinate 299,460,215, forward strand.
GACCGGGCCTACACTGAACGGCCTACACTGACCGGCCTACACTGACTGTGCCTACACTGACCGTGCCTACACTGACCGGCCTACACTGACCGGGCCTACACTGACCGGCCTACACTGAACATGTATACACTGACCATGTCTACACCGGCCTACAATGACCATATGTACACTGACCGTACGTACACTCGCCATATGTACACTGACTATGCCTACATTTACCAGGCGTATACTGACTGTCCTACACTGACCGGCCTACACTGACCGTGAGTACACTGACCGTGAGTACACTGACCGGCCTACACTGATCGACCTACACTGACCGCGCATACACTGACCGCACGTACACTGACCAGCCTACACTGACCACGCGTACACTGACCGGCCTACACTGACCAGCCTACACTGACCTGCGTACACTTATCTGCGTACACTGACCATGCGTACACTCACCGTATGTACATTGACTATGCCTACATTGACCGTGCGTACACTGACCGGGAGTACACCGACCGTGCATACACCGACTGTGCGTACACCGACCGTGCGTACACTGACCGGCCTACACTGACCGTAGGGAGACTCACCGTGCATACACTGACTGTGCGTAAACTGACTGGCCTACACTGACCGGCCTACACTGATCATGTGTAACACTGACCGTGTGTACAATGACCATGTGTAACACCGACCGTGTGTACACTGATCATGTCTACACTGGCCTACACTGACCATATGTACACTGACCGTGCATACACTCACCGTCTGTACACTGACTATGCCTACATTGACCGGGCGTACACTGACCGGGCGTACACTGACCGTGCGTACACTGACCGTGCATAAACCGACCGTGCGTACACTGACCGTAGGGACACTCACCGTTTGTACACTGACAGTGCCTACACTGACCGGGCCTACACTGACCGTGAGTACACTGACTGTGAGTACACTGACCAGCCTACACTGACCGTGCATACACTGACCATTCGTACACTGACCGTGTATAATACTGACCATGCCTACACTGGCCCACACTGATCATATGTACACTGACAGTGCCTACACTGACCGGGCCTACACTGACCGGCCTACACTGACCAGCCTACACTGACCTGGCCTACACTGACCAGGCCTTCACTGACCAGGCCTACACGGACCGGGCCTACACTGACCGGGCATACACTGACCAGGCCTACACTGACCGGGCCTACACTGACCAGGCCTACACTGACCGGGCCTACACTGACCGGCATACACTGACCGGGCCTACACTGACCGGGCCTACACTGACCGGGCCTACACTGACCGGCCTACACTGACCAGGCCTACACTGACCAGGCCTTCACTGACCAGGCCTACACTGACCAGGCCTACACTGACCGGCCTACACTGACCGTGCTTACACTGACCGGGCCTACACTGACCGGCCTACACTGACCGGGCCTACACTGACCGGCCTACACTGACCGGCCTACACTGAACACGTATACACTGACCATGTCTACACCGGCCTACAATGACCATATGTACACTGACCGTGCGTACACTCGCCATATGTACACTGACTATGCCTACATTGACCAGGCGTATACTGACTGGCCTACACTGACCGGCCTACACTGACCGTGAGTACACTGACCGTGAGTACACTGACCGGCCTACACTGATCGACCTACACTGACCGCGCATACACTGACCGCACGTACACTGACCAGCCTACACTGACAGGCATACTCTGACCACGCGTACACTGACCGGCCTACACTGACCAGCCTACACTGACCTGCGTACACTGATCTGCGTATACTGACCATGCGTACACTGACCATATGTACACTGACCATGCGTACACTGACCATATGTACACTGATTGTGCGTACACTTACCGTATGTACATTGACTATGCCTACATTGACCGTGCGTACACTGACCGGGAGTACACCGACCGTGCATACACCGACCGTGCGTACACCGACCGTGCGTACACTGACCGGCCTACACTGACCGTAGGGAGACTCACCGTGCATACACTGACTGTGCGTACACTGACTTGCCTACACTGACCGGCCTACACTGACCATGTGCAACACTGACCGTGTGTACACTGACCATGTGTAACACCGACCGTGTGTACACTGACCATGTCTGCATCGGCCTACACTGACCATATGTACACTGACCATGCATACACTCACCGTATGTACACTGACTATGCCTACATTGACCGTGCATACACTGACCGGGCGTACACTGACCGTGCGTACACTGACCGTGCATACACCGACCGTGCATACACTGACCGGAGGGACACTCACCGTTTGTACACTGACAGTGCCTACACTGACCGGGCCTACACTGACCGTGAGTACACTCACCGTGAGTACACTGACCAGCCTACACTGACCGTGCATACACTGACCATGCGTACACTGACCATGTATAATACTGACCATGCCTACACTGGCCTACACTGACCATATGTACACTGACAGTGCCTACACTGACCAGGCCTACACTGACCGTTCCTACACTGACCGTGCGTAGACTGACTGTCCTACACTGACCGTGTGTGCACTGATCATGTCTACACCGGCCTACACTGACCATATGTACACTGACCGTGCGTACACTCGCCGTATGTACACTGACAGGCATACACTGACCGCGCATACACTGACCGGCCTACACTGACCGGCCTACACTGACCATGAGTACACTGACCGTGAGTACACTGACCGGCCTACACTGACCGGCCTATACTGACCGGGCCTACACTGACCGGGCCTACACTGACCGGGCCTACACTGACGGTGCCTACACTGACCGGCCTACACTGACCTGGCCTACACTGACCGGCCTACACTGACCGGCCTACACTGACTGTGCCTACACTGACCGTGCCTACACTGACCGGCCTACACTGACCGGGCCTACACTGACCGGCCTACACTGAACATGTATACACTGACCATGTCTACACCGGCCTACAATGACCATATGTACACTGACCGTACGTACACTCGCCATATGTACACTGACTATGCCTACATTTACCAGGCGTATACTGACTGTCCTACACTGACCGGCCTACACTGACCGTGAGTACACTGACCGTGAGTACACTGACCGGCCTACACTGATCGACCTACACTGACCGCGCATACACTGACCGCACGTACACTGACCAGCCTACACTGACCACGCGTACACTGACCGGCCTACACTGACCAGCCTACACTGACCTGCGTACACTTATCTGCGTACACTGACCATGCGTACACTCACCGTATGTACATTGACTATGCCTACATTGACCGTGCGTACACTGACCGGGAGTACACCGACCGTGCATACACCGACTGTGCGTACACCGACCGTGCGTACACTGACCGGCCTACACTGACCGTAGGGAGACTCACCGTGCATACACTGACTGTGCGTAAACTGACTGGCCTACACTGACCGGCCTACACTGATCATGTGTAACACTGACCGTGTGTACAATGACCATGTGTAACACCGACCGTGTGTACACTGATCATGTCTACACTGGCCTACACTGACCATATGTACACTGACCGTGCATACACTCACCGTCTGTACACTGACTATGCCTACATTGACCGGGCGTACACTGACCGGGCGTACACTGACCGTGCGTACACTGACCGTGCATAAACCGACCGTGCGTACACTGACCGTAGGGACACTCACCGTTTGTACACTGACAGTGCCTACACTGACCGGGCCTACACTGACCGTGAGTACACTGACTGTGAGTACACTGACCAGCCTACACTGACCGTGCATACACTGACCATTCGTACACTGACCGTGTATAATACTGACCATGCCTACACTGGCCCACACTGATCATATGTACACTGACAGTGCCTACACTGACCGGGCCTACACTGACCGGCCTACACTGACCAGCCTACACTGACCTGGCCTACACTGACCAGGCCTTCACTGACCAGGCCTACACGGACCGGGCCTACACTGACCGGGCATACACTGACCAGGCCTACACTGACCGGGCCTACACTGACCAGGCCTACACTGACCGGGCCTACACTGACCGGCATACACTGACCGGGCCTACACTGACCGGGCCTACACTGACCGGGCCTACACTGACCGGCCTACACTGACCAGGCCTACACTGACCAGGCCTTCACTGACCAGGCCTACACTGACCAGGCCTACACTGACCGGCCTACACTGACCGTGCTTACACTGACCGGGCCTACACTGACCGGCCTACACTGACCGGGCCTACACTGACCGGCCTACACTGACCGGCCTACACTGAACACGTATACACTGACCATGTCTACACCGGCCTACAATGACCATATGTACACTGACCGTGCGTACACTCGCCATATGTACACTGACTATGCCTACATTGACCAGGCGTATACTGACTGGCCTACACTGACCGGCCTACACTGACCGTGAGTACACTGACCGTGAGTACACTGACCGGCCTACACTGATCGACCTACACTGACCGCGCATACACTGACCGCACGTACACTGACCAGCCTACACTGACAGGCATACTCTGACCACGCGTACACTGACCGGCCTACACTGACCAGCCTACACTGACCTGCGTACACTGATCTGCGTATACTGACCATGCGTACACTGACCATATGTACACTGACCATGCGTACACTGACCATATGTACACTGATTGTGCGTACACTTACCGTATGTACATTGACTATGCCTACATTGACCGTGCGTACACTGACCGGGAGTACACCGACCGTGCATACACCGACCGTGCGTACACCGACCGTGCGTACACTGACCGGCCTACACTGACCGTAGGGAGACTCACCGTGCATACACTGACTGTGCGTACACTGACTTGCCTACACTGACCGGCCTACACTGACCATGTGCAACACTGACCGTGTGTACACTGACCATGTGTAACACCGACCGTGTGTACACTGACCATGTCTGCATCGGCCTACACTGACCATATGTACACTGACCATGCATACACTCACCGTATGTACACTGACTATGCCTACATTGACCGTGCATACACTGACCGGGCGTACACTGACCGTGCGTACACTGACCGTGCATACACCGACCGTGCATACACTGACCGGAGGGACACTCACCGTTTGTACACTGACAGTGCCTACACTGACCGGGCCTACACTGACCGTGAGTACACTCACCGTGAGTACACTGACCAGCCTACACTGACCGTGCATACACTGACCATGCGTACACTGACCATGTATAATACTGACCATGCCTACACTGGCCTACACTGACCATATGTACACTGACAGTGCCTACACTGACCAGGCCTACACTGACCGTTCCTACACTGACCGTGCGTAGACTGACTGTCCTACACTGACCGTGTGTGCACTGATCATGTCTACACCGGCCTACACTGACCATATGTACACTGACCGTGCGTACACTCGCCGTATGTACACTGACAGGCATACACTGACCGCGCATACACTGACCGGCCTACACTGACCGGCCTACACTGACCATGAGTACACTGACCGTGAGTACACTGACCGGCCTACACTGACCGGCCTATACTGACCGGGCCTACACTGACCGGGCCTACACTGACCGGGCCTACACTGACGGTGCCTACACTGACCGGCCTACACTGACCTGGCCTACACTGACCGGCCTACACTGACCGGCCTACACTGACCGGCCTACACTGATCGGGCATACACTGCCCGGCCTACACTGACCGGGCCTACACTGACCGGCCTACACTGACGTGGCCTACACTGACCGGCCTACACTGACCGGCCTACACTGACCGGCCTACACTGACCTGGCCTACACTGACCTGGCCTACACTGACCAGGCCTACACTGACCGGCCTACACTGACCGGGCCTACACTGACCTGGCCTACACTGACCAGGCCTACACTGACCGGCCTACACTGACCGTGCCTACACTGACCGGCCTACACTGACCGGCCTACACTGACCGTGCCTACACTGACCGTGCCTACACTGACCGGCCTACATTGACCGTGCCTACACTGACTGTGCCTACACTGACCGGGCCTACACTGACCGGCCTACACTGACCGGCCTACACTGAACATGTATACACTGACCATGTCTACACCGGCCTACAATGACCATATGTACACTGACCGTACGTACACTCGCCATATGTACACTGACTATGCCTACATTGACCAGGCGTATACTGACTGTCCTACACTGACCGGCCTACACTGACCGTGAGTACACTGACCGTGAGTACACTGACCGGCCTACACTGATCGACCTACACTGACCGCGCATACACTGACCGCACGTACACTGACCAGCCTACACTGACCACGCGTACACTGACCGGCCTACACTGACCAGCCTACACTGACCTGCATACACTTATCTGCGTACACTGACCATGCGTACACTCACCGTATGTATATTGACTATGCCTACATTGACCGTGCGTACACTGACCGGGAGTACACCGACCGTGCATACACCGACTGTGCGTACACCGACCGTGCGTACACTGACCGGCCTACACTGACCGTAGGGAGACTCACAGTGCATACACTGACTGTGCGTAAACTGACTGGCCTACACTGACCGGCCTACACTGATCATGTGTAACACTGACCGTGTGTACACTGACCATGTGTAACACCGACCGTGTGTACACTGACCATGTCTACACCGGCCTACACTGACCATATGTACACTGACCGTGCATACACTCACCGTCTGTACACTGACTATGCCTACATTGACCGGGCGTACACTGACCGGGCGTACACTGACCGTGCGTACACTGACCGTGCATAAACCGACCGTGCGTACACTGACCGTAGGGACACTCACCGTTTGTACACTGACAGTGCATACACTGACCATTCGTACACTGACCATTCGTACACTGACCGTGTATAATACTGACCATGCCTACACTGGCCTACACTGATCATATGTACACTGACAGTGCCTACACTGACCGGGCCTACACTGACCGGCCTACACTGACCAGCCTACACTGACCTGGCCTACACTGACCAGGCCTTCACTGACCAGGCCTACACTGTCCGGGCCTACACTGACCGGGCCTACACTGACCGGGCCTACACTGACCGGCCTACACTGACCAGGCCTACACTGACCAGGCCTACACTGACCGGGCCTACACTGACCGGGCCTACACTGACCAGGCCTACACTGACCGGACTACACTGACCGGGCCTACACTGACCGGGCCTACACTGACCGGGCCTACACTGACCGGCCTACACTGACCAGGCCTACACTGACCAGGCCTACACTGACCAGGCCTACACTGACCGTGCCTACACTGACTGTGCCTACACTGACCGGCCTACACTGACTGTGCCTACACTGACCGGGCCTACACTGACCGGCCTACACTGACCGGCCTACACTGAACATGTATACACTGACCATGTCTACACCGGCCTACAATGACCATATGTACACTGACCGTACGTACACTTGCCATATGTACACTGACTATGCCTACATTGACCAGGCGTATACTGACTGTCCTACACTGACCGGCCTATACTGACCGTGAGTACACTGACCGTGAGTACACTGACCGGCCAACACTGATCGACCTACACTGACCGCGCATACACTGACCGCACGTACACTGACCAGCCTACACTGACAGGCATACACTGACCACGCGTACACTGACCGGCCTACACTGACCAGCCTACACTGACCTGCGTACACTGATCTGCGTACACTGACCATGCGTACACTGACCATATGTACACTGACCATGCGTACACTGACTGTGTGTACACTCACCGTATGTACATTGACTATGCCTACATTGACCGTGCGTACACTGACCGGGAGTACACCGACCGTGCATACACCGACCGTGCGTACACCAACCGTGCGTACACTGACCGGCCCTACACTGACCGTAGGGAGACTCACCGTGCATACACTGACTGTGCGTACACTGACTGGCCTACACTGACCGGCCTACACTGACCATGTGTAACACTGACCGTGTGTACACTGACCATGTGTAACACCGACCGTGTGTACACTGACCATGTCTACATCGGCCTACACTGACCATATGTACACTGACCATGCATACACTCACCGTATGTACACTGACTATGCCTACATTGACCGTGCATACACTGACCGGGCGTACACTGACCGTGCGTACACTGACCGTGCATACACCGACCGTGCGTACACTGACCGTAGGGACACTCACCGTTTGTACACTGACAGTGCCTACACTGACCGGGCCTACACTGACTGTGAGTACACTGACCGTGAGTACACTGACCAGCCTACACTGACCGTGCATACACTGACCATGCGTACACTGACCATGTATAATACTGACCATGCCTACACTGGCCTACACTGACCATATGTACATTGACAGTGCCTACACTGACCGGGCCTACACTGACCGTTCCTACACTGACCGTGCGTAGACTGACTGTCCTACACTGACCGTGTGTGCACTGATCATGTCTACACTGGCCTACACTGACCATATGTACACTGACCGTGCGTACACTCGCCGTATGTACACTGTCTATGCCTACATTGACCGGGCGTATACTGACTGGCCTACACTGACCGGCCTACACTGACCGTGAGTACACTGACCGTGAGTACACTGACCGGCCTACACTAACAGGCATACACTGACCGCGCATACACTGACCGGCCTACACTGACCTGCGTACACTGACCGTGTGTACACTGACCATGTCTACACTGGCCTACACTGACCATATGTACACTGACAGTGCGTACACTGACCATATGTAAACTGACCATGCGTACACTGACCATGCGTACACTGACTATGCCTACATTGACCGTGCATACACCGACCGTGTGTACACCGACCATGCATGCACTGACCGGCCTACACTGACCGTGTGTACACTGACCATGTCTACACCGGCCTACACTGACCATATGTACACTGACCGTGCGTACACTCACCGCATGTACACTGACTATGCCTACATTGACCGGGCTCATACTGATTGGCCTACACTGACTGGCATACACTGACCGTGAGTACACTGACCGGCCTACACTGATCGACCTACACTGACCGCGTGTACACTGACCGCACGTACACTGACCCTGCGTACACTGACCTTGTATGCACTGACCGGCCTACACTGACAGACATACACTGACCACGCGTACACTGACCACGCGTACACTGACCGGCCTACACTGACCGGCCTACACTTACCTGCATATACTGACTGACCATGCATACACTGACGTACCTACACTGACCGTGTGTACACTGACCATGTCTACACCGCACTGACCATATGTACACTGACTGTGCGTACACTGACCATATGTACACTGACCGTGCGTACACTGACCATGCGTACATTGACTATGTCTACATTGACCATGCATACACCGACCGTGCGTACACCGACCGTGCGTACACTGACCGGCATACACTGACTGGCCTACACTGACCGTGTGTAATACTGACCGTGTGTACACTGACCATGTCTACACCGGCCTACACTGACCATATGTACACTGACCGTGCATACGCTGACCGTGCGTACACTGACCGTATGTACACTGACCATGCGTACATTGACCGGGCATACACTGACCGGGCGTACACCGACCGTGCATACACCGACCGTGCATACACTGACCGGCCTACACTGACCGTAGAGACACTTACCGTGCGTACACTGACCGTGCCTACACTGACCGTGTGTACACTGACCGGGCATACACTGACCATGCATACACTGACCGTATGTACACTGATTATGCCTACATTGACCGTGCATACACTGACCGGGCGTACACTGACCGTGCGTACACCGACCGTGCGTACACCGAACGTGCGTACACTGACCGTAGGGACACTCACCGTTTGTACACTGACAGTGCCTACACTGACCGGGCCTACACTGACCGGACCTACACTGACCGTGTCTAGACTGACTGTGAGTACACTGACCGTTAGTACACTGACCATGCCAACACTGACCGTGAGTACACTGACCGTGCCTACACTGACCGTGCATACACTGACCGTATGTACACTGATTATGCCTACATTGGCCGTGCGTATACTGACCGCGCGTACACTGACCATATGTACACTGACAGTGCCTACACTGACCGGGCCTACACTGACCATGTCTACACTGACCGTGAGTACACTGACCGTGCCTACACTGACTGTGAGTACACTGACCATACGTACACTGACCATATGTACACTGACCATGCGTACACTGACCGTGTGTACACTGGCCATGTCTACAGCGGCCTACACTGACCATATGTACACTGACCGTGCGTACACTCACTGTATGTACACTGACTATGCCTACATTGACCGGGCGTATACTGACTGGCCTACACTGACCGTGTCTACACTGACCGTGCGTACATTGACCGGCGTACACTGACCGTGTCTACACTGACCTGCCTACACTGACCGGCCTACACTGACCGTGCGTACACTGACCGTGCGTACACTGAGCATGTGTACACTGACTCTGCGTACACTGACCGTGCGTACACAGATACACTGACCGCGCATACACAGACCGAGCCGACACTGACCGTGCCTACACTGACCGTGCCTACACTGACTGGCGTACACTGACCGCATGTACACTGACCGTGCATGCACTGACCGTCCGACACTGACAGGCATTCAATGACCGTGCGTACACTGACCGGCCTACACTGACCGTGTGTACACTGACCATATGTACACTGACCGTGCGGACACTGACCATGTGTACACTGACTATGCCTACATTGACCGTGCATACACCGACCGTGCGTACACCGACCGTGCGTGCACTGACCGGCCTACACTGACCATGTCTACACCAGCCTACACTGACCATATGTACACTGACCGTGCGTACACTCACCGTATGTACACTGACTATGCCTACATTGACCGGGCGCATACTGACTGGCCTACACTGACTGGCCTACACTGACCGTGAGTACATTGACCGTGAGTACACTGACCGGCCTACACTGATCGACCTACACTGACCGCGCGTACACTGACCGTGCATACACTGACCGTGCATGCACTGACCGGCCTACACTGACAGGCATACACTGACCGCGCGTACACTGACCGGCCTACACTGACCGGCCTACACTGACCTGCATACACTGACCTGCATACACTGACCTGCGTACACTGACCATGCGTACACTGACGTGCCTACACTGACCGTGTGTACACTGACCATGTCTACACCGGCCTACACTGACCATATGTACACTGACCGTGCATACACTGACCATATGTACACTGACCGTGCGTACACTGACCATGCGTACACTGACTATGCCTACATTGACCGTGCAGACAACGACCATGCGTACACCGACCATGCGTGCACTGACTGGCCTACACTGACTGTGTGTACACTGACCATGTCTACACCGGCCTACACTGACCATATGTACACTGACCGTGCGTACACTCACCGTATGTATACTGACTATGCCTACATTGACCGGGCGCATACTGACTGGCCTACACTGATCGACCTACACTGACCGCGCGTACACTGACTGTGCATACACTGACCGTGCATGCACTGACCGGCCTACACTGACTGGCATACACTGACCGCGCGTACACTGACCGGCCTACACTGACCGGCCTACACTGACCTGCGTACACTGACCTGCGTACACTGACCTGCGTACACTGACCATGCGTACACTGACGTGCCTACATTGACCGTGTGTACACTGACCATGTCTACACCGGCCTACACTGACCATATGTACACTGACCATGCATACACTGACCATATGTACACTGACCGTGTGTACACTGACCATGCGTACACTGACTATGCCTACATTGACCGTGCATACACCGACCGTGCGTACACCGACCGTGCGTGCACTGACCGGCCTACAATGATCGTGCGTATACTGACCGGCCTACACTGACCGTGTGTAATACTGACCATGTGTACACTGACCATGTCTACACCGGCCTACACTGACCATATGTACACTGACCGTGCATACGCTGACCGTGCGTACACTGACCGTGTGTACACTGACTGTGTCTACACCTGCCTACATTGACCGTGCGTACACTGACCGGGCGTACACTGACCGGGCGTACACTGACCGTATGTACACTGATTATGCCTACACTGACCGTGCGTACACTGACCGTATGTACACTGATTATGCCTACATTGACCGTGCGTACACCGACCGTGCGTACACTGACCGTAGGGACACTCACCGTTTGTACACTGACAGTGCCTACACTGACCGGGCCTACACTGACCGGACCTACACTGACCGGACCTACACTGACCATATGTACACTGACCGTGCATACGCTGACCATGCGTACACTGACCGTGTGTACACTGACTGTGTCTACACCTGCCTACATTGACCATGCGTACACTGACCGGGCGTACACTGACCGTGCGTATACTGACCGTATGTACACTGATTATGCCTACATTGACCGTGCGTACACTGACCGGGCGTACACTGACCGTGCGTACACCGACCTTGCGTACACTGACCGTAGGGACACTCACCGTTTGTACACTGACAGTGCCTACACTGACCGGGCCTACACTGACCGGACCTACACTGACCATGTCTAGACTGACCGTGAGTACACTGACCGTGAGTACACTGACCGTATGTACACTGACCGTGCATACACTGACCGTATGTACACTGACCGTGCGTACACTGACCGTGCGTACACTGACCGTGCGTACACTCACCGTATGTATACTGACTATGCCTACATTGACCGGGCGCATACTGACTGGCCTACACTGATCGACCTACACTGACCGCGCGTACACTGACTGTGCATACACTGACCGTGCATGCACTGACCGGCCTACACTGACTGGCATACACTGACCGCGCGTACACTGACCGGCCTACACTGACCGGCCTACACTGACCTGCGTACACTGACCTGCGTACACTGACCTGCGTACACTGACCATGCGTACACTGACGTGCCTACATTGACCGTGTGTACACTGACCATGTCTACACCGGCCTACACTGACCATATGTACACTGACCATGCATACACTGACCATATGTACACTGACCGTGTGTACACTGACCATGCGTACACTGACTATGCCTACATTGACCGTGCATACACCGACCGTGCGTACACCGACCGTGCGTGCACTGACCGGCCTACAATGATCGTGCGTATACTGACCGGCCTACACTGACCGTGTGTAATACTGACCATGTGTACACTGACCATGTCTACACCGGCCTACACTGACCATATGTACACTGACCGTGCATACGCTGACCGTGCGTACACTGACCGTGTGTACACTGACTGTGTCTACACCTGCCTACATTGACCGTGCGTACACTGACCGGGCGTACACTGACCGGGCGTACACTGACCGTATGTACACTGATTATGCCTACACTGACCGTGCGTACACTGACCGTATGTACACTGATTATGCCTACATTGACCGTGCGTACACCGACCGTGCGTACACTGACCGTAGGGACACTCACCGTTTGTACACTGAAAGTGCCTACACTGACCGGGCCTACACTGACCGGACCTACACTGACCATATGTACACTGACCGTGCATACGCTGACCATGCGTACACTGACCGTGTGTACACTGACTGTGTCTACACCTGCCTACATTGACCATGCGTACACTGACCGGGCGTACACTGACCGTGCGTATACTGACCGTATGTACACTGATTATGCCTACATTGACCGTGCGTACACTGACTGGGCGTACACTGACCGTGCGTACACCGACCTTGCGTACACTGACCGTAGGGACACTCACCGTTTGTACACTGACAGTGCCTACACTGACCGGGCCTACACTGACCGGACCTACACTGACCATGTCTAGACTGACCGTGAGTACACTGACCGTGAGTACACTGACCGTATGTACACTGACCGTGCATACACTGACCGTATGTACACTGACCGTGCGTACACTGACCGTGCGTACACTGACCGTGCACACACTGACCGTATGTACACCGACCGTGCGTACACTGACCGTAGGGACACTCACCGTTTGTACACTGACAGTGCCTACACTGACCGGGCCTACACTGACCGGACCTACACTGACCGTGTCTAGACTGACCGTGAGTACACTGACCGTGAGTACACTGACCGTATGTACACTGATTATGCCTACATTGACCGTGCGTACACTGACCATGCATACACTGATCGTGCGTACACTGACCGTGCGTACACTGACCGTATGTACACTGACCGTGAGTATACTGACCGTGCGTACACTGACCGTGCACACACTGACCGTATGTACACCGACCGTGCGTACACTGACCGTAGGGACACTCACCGTTTGTACACTGACAGTGCCTACACTGACCGGGCCTACACTGACCGGACCTACACTGACCGTGTCTAGACTGACCGTGAGTACACTGACCGTGAGTACACTGACCGTATGTACACTGATTATGCCTACATTGACCGTGCGTACACTGACCATGCATACACTGATCGTGCGTACACTGACCGTGCGTACACTGACCGTATGTACACTGACCGTGAGTATACTGACCGTGCGTACACTGACCGTGCGTACACTGACCGTATGTACACTGACCGTGAGTATACTGACCGTGCGTACACTGACCGTGCGTACACCACCCCCTCAATTGGAATTCAGGACTGGAACATCGGATCCTTCATCGAAACACTGATGAACTCATGGAAGCAAGTCATCCTGGTTCGAGGGATTGCCTATGATGATGATGATGATGACAGGCCGTGCATACACCGACCGGGCCTACACTGACATAAATGGGGAGGTAGGGGAGCAGCACCAGTTAATGGGGGATAGGGGAACCAGCCCGCACTGTGATATGTGTACGCACTAGGTCCGCGCAGCAGAGCAGATCTCCAGTCGTCCTGGTTAACCCTGGCTGCTGATAGAAACATAGAAACATAAAAAAAATAGGTGCAGGAGTAGGCCATTCAGCCCTTCGAGCCTGCACCACCATTTAATAAGATCACGGCAGATCATTCACCTCAGTGCCCCTTTCCTGCTTTCTCTCCATACCCCTTGATCCCTTTAGCAGTAAGAGCCATATCGAATTCCCTCTTGAATATATCCAATGAATTGGCCTCAACAACTCTCTGCGGTAGAGAATTCCAAAGGTTCACAATTCTCTGAGTGAAGAAGTTTCTCCTCATCTCGGTCCTAAATGGCTTACCCCTTATCCCAAGACTGTGTCCCCTGGTTCTGGACTTCCCCAACATCAGGAATAGTCTTCCCGCATCTAACCTGTCCAATCCCATCAGAATTTTATATGTTTCTATGAGATCCCCTCTCATCTTTCTAAACTCCAGTGAATATAAAGCCTAGTCGATCCAATCGTTCTTCATATGTCAGCCCTGCCATCCCGGGAATCAGTCTGGTGAACCTTCGCTGCACTATAGCAAGAATGTCCTTCCTCAGATTAGGAGACCAAAGCTGAACATAATATTCCAGGTGAGGCCTCACCAAGGCCCTGTACAACTGTAGTAAGACCTCCCTGCTCCTACACTCAAATCCCCTAGCTATGAAGGCCAACATAATTAATCTCAGGATTGCTACCAGTGCCACGTGCTAGTCAGAGTAGGAATCGCAAGATAGCGCAGATGAATACGTAGCTTGAGGAGTAGTGCAGAAGGGAGGGATTCAAATTCCTGGGATATTGGAATCGGTTCTGGGGGAGGTGGGACCAGTACAAATCGGATGGTCTGCACCTCGGCAGGACCAGAACATAGCAATATAGAAACGTAGAAAATAGGTGCAGTAGGCCATTCGGCCCTTCGAGCCTGCACCACCATTCATGAGTTCATGGCTGAACATGAAACTTCAGTACCCCATTCCTGCTTTCTCGCCATACCCCTTGACCCCCCTAGTAGTAAGGACTACATCTAACTCCTTTTTGAATATATTTAGTGAATTGGCCTCAACAACTTTCTGTGGTAGAGAATTCCACAGGTTCACCACTCCCTGGGTGAAGACGTTTCTCCTCATCTCGGTCCTAAATGGCTTACCCCTTATCCTTAGACTGTGACCCCTGGTTCTGGACTTCCCCAACATTGGGAACATTCTTCCTGCATCTAACCTGTCTAAACCCGGCAGAATTTTAAACGTTTCTATGAGGTCCCCTCTCATTCTTCTGAACTGCAGTGAATATAAGCCCAGTTGATCCAGTCTTTCTTGATATGTCAGTCCCGCCATCCCGGGAATCAGTCTGGTGAATCTTTGCTGCACTCCCTCAATAGCAAGAATGTCCTTCCTCAAGTTAGGAGACCAAAACTGCACACAATACTCCAGGTGTGGCCTCACCAAGGCCCTGTACAACTGTAGCAACACCTCCCTGCCCCTGTACTCAAATCCCCTCGCTATGAAGGCCAACATGCCATTTGCTTTCTTAACCGCCTGCTGTACCTGCATGCCAACCTTCAATGACTGATGTACCATGACACCCAGGTCTCGTTGCACCTTCCCTTTTCCTAATCTGTCACCATTCAGATAATAGTCTGTCTCTCTGTTTTTACCACCAAAGTGGATAACCTCACATTTATCCACATTATACTTCATCTGCCATGCATTTGCCCACTCACCTAACCTATCCAAGTCGCTCTGCAGCCTCATAGCATCCTCCTCGCAGCTCACACTGCCACCCAACTTAGTGTCATCCGCAAATTTGGAGATACTACATTTAATCCCCTCGTCTAAATCATTAATGTACAATGTAAACAGCTGGGGCCCCAGCACAGAACCTTGCGGTACCCCACTAGTCACTGCCTGCCATTCTGAAAAGTACCCATTTACTCCTACACTTTGCTTCCTGTCTGACAACCAGTTCTCAATCCACGTCAGCACACTACCCCCAATCCCATGTGCTTTAACTTTGCACATTAATCTCTTGTGTGGGACCTTGTCGAAAGCCTTCTGAAAGTCCAAATATACCACATCAATTGGTTCTCTCTTGTCCACTCTACTGGAAAATCCTCAAAAAATTCCAGAAGATTTGTCAAGCATGATTTCCCTTTCACAAATCCATGCTGACTTGGACCTATCATGTCACCTCTTTCCAAATGCGCTGCTATGACATCCTTAATAATTGATTCTATCATTTTACCCACGACTGATGTCAGGCTGACCGGTCTATAATTCCCTGTTTTCTCTCTCCCTCCTTTTTTAAAAATTGGGTTTACATTGGCTACCCTCCACTTGATATGAACTGATCCAGAGTATATGGAGTGTTGGTACCAATGTCCTAAGGGGAGTGTTTGCTAGTGCTGTTGGGGAGGAGTTAAACTAATATGGCAGGGGGAGGGGAACCTATGCAGGGAGACAGAGGGAAATAAAATGGAGGCAGAAGCAAAAGATAGAAAGGAGAATGGTGAAAGTGGGGGGCAGAGAAACCAAAGGCAAAAAACAAAGATGGCCACATTACAGCAAAATTCTAAAGGGGCAAAGTGTGTTAAAAAGACAAGCCTGAAGGCTCTGTGCCTCAATGCGAGGAGTATTCGGAATAAGGTGGAAGAATTAACTGCGCAGATAGCAGTTAAGGGGTATGATATAATTGGCATCACGGAGACATGGCTCCAGGGTGACCAAGGCTGGGAACTCAACATCCAAGGGTATTCAGGATTTAGGAAGGATAGACAGAAAGGAAAATGAGGTGGGATGGCATTGCTAGTTAAAGAGGAAATTAATGCAATAGTAAGGAAGGACATTAGCTTGGATGATGTGAAATCGGTATGGGGGAGCTACGGAATACCAAAGGGCTGAAAACGCTAGTGGAAGTTGTGTGCAGACCACCAAACAGTAGTAGTAAGGTTGGGGTCAGCATCAAACAAGAAATAGGGGATGTGTGCAATAAAGGTACAGCAGTTATCATGGACAACTTTAATCTACATATTGATTGGGCTAACCAAGGAGGATTTCCTGGAGTGTATTAGGGATGGTTTTCTAGACCAACACGTCGAGGAACCAACGAGAGAGCTGGCCATCCTGCAGTGGGTGATGTGTAATGAGAAGGGACTAATTGGCAATGTTGTTGTGCGAGGCCCCTTGGGGAAGAGTGACCATAATATGGTAGAACTCTTTATTAAGATGGAGAGGGACACAATTCATTCAGAAACTAGGGGTCTGAACTTAAGGAAAGGTAACTTCGACGATATGAGGCGTGAATTGGCGAGAACAGACTGGCAAATGATACTTAAAGGGTTGACGGTGGATAAGCAATGGCAAACATTTAAAGATCACATGGATGAACTTCAACAATTGTACATCCCTGTCTGGAGTAAAAGTAAAACAGGGAAGGTGGCTCAACCGTGGCTAACAAGGGAAATTAGGATAGTGTTAAATCCAAGGAAGAGGCATATAAATTGGCCAGAAAACCTGAGGACTGGGAGAAATTTAGAATTCAGCAGAGGAGGACTAAGGGTTTAATTAGAAGGGGGAAAATAGAGTACGAGAGGAAGCTTGCCGGGAACATAAAAACTGACTGCAAAAGCTTCTATAGATATGTGAAGAGAAAAAGATTAGTGAAGTTAAACGTCCTTGCAGTCGGATTCAGGTGAATTTATAATAGGGAACAAAGAAATGACAGACCAATTGAACAAATACTTTGGTTCTGTCTTCACGAAGGAAGACACAAATAACCTTCCAGATATACTCGGGGACCGAGGGTCTAGTGAGAAGGAGGAACTGAAGGATATCCTTATTAGGTGGGAAATTGTGTTAGGGAAATTGATGGGATTGAATGCTGATAAATCCCCAGCGACTGATAGTCTGCATCCCAGAGTACTTAAGGATGTGGCCCGAGAAATAGTGGATGCATTGGTGATCATTTTCCAACAGTCTATCGACTCTGGATCAGTTCCTGTGGACTGGAGGGTAGCTAATGTACCACCACTTTTTAAAAAAGGTGGGAGAGAGAAAATGGGTAATTATAGATCGGTTAGCTACACATCAGTAGTGGGGAAAATGTTGGAATCAATTATTAAAGATGAAATAGCAGCGCATTTGGAATACAGTGACAGGATCGGTCCAAGTCAGCATGGATTTATGAAAGGGAAATCATGCTTGACGAATCTTCTGGAACTTTTTGAAGATGTAACTAGCAGAGTGGACAAGGGAGAACCAGTGGATGTGGTGTATTTGGATTTTCAAAAAGCTTTTGACAAGGTCCCACACAAGAGATTGGTGTGCAAAATCAAAGCTCATGGTATTGGGGGTAATGTACTGTCGTGGATAGAGAACTGGTTGGCAGACAGGAAGCAAAGAGTAGGAATATACTCTATATCTCTTTGCAGCCTCTCTGTGTCCTCTACACAACCCGCTTTCCCACTAATCTTTGAACTCATGGAAGCAAGTCATCCTCATTCAAGGGATCGCCTGTGATGATGATGATGATGACTGACCGTGCGTACACTGACAGTACACTGACCATGCCTAGTCTGACCGTGCATACACTGACCGTGCGTACACTGACCGGCCTACACTGACTGGCCTACACTGACTGTGCATATACTGACCGTGCATACACTGGCCGTACACTGACTGTGCATACGTTGTCCATGTGTACGCTGACCGTGCGTACACTGACCGGCCTACACTGACCGTGCCTACACTGACCATGCATACACTGACCAGGTGTACACTGACCGGGCCTACACTGACTGTGCCTACGCTGACCATGCGTACACTGAAAGGTCAAAATTAACTGGAAACCCCCCCAGTGTTTAGACTCATTGGAAAGGAAATTTAAGTTGGGACTATCTACCGGAAAGTTTGAAATCCTAAAGGACTTATGGAAGAAACTACGAACTTTAATTGAAGTTTGGATTTTTACAAGACAAATTCAAGTCTGTGGGCAGGCCTAAGTAACTAAAGAAGCCACTTGGTTATTGGAACTGTCTGGGGTGTTGGGACGAAAGTAACTTGTCTGGAGAAATGGATATTTGAAAACCCTTCTCACAAGAGACATTAACATTACAACAATAACTCAGAGATGGCCAGCCATCGAGCTGAACTGAAAAAAGCCATCTTCAGCATGAATAAAAACAAAGGGGCCCATTTCGGCCTGTCTGCAAAAACCAAGCACAAAAGGACATTGCGATTACCAAGCTAATATTTCCATCAGGAAACATATTTAGAAGAAGCACTACACCCAAGACATATTAACTTTTAATGAGCCCACCAAAATATTACAAAGAAATGTCAAGCCTGCCAAATTTTTTTAAAGAAACTCTGGACTGATTTGGCGCGAAGATTAGGACAGCTCAAACCATATAACTGGCCCCTGTTTTTAACAAAGGGTGTGCCATACTGCGACTATGCCATCAAGAAGAGAGAGAAACCAACGTGACTGTTGTAAACTAACTTCTCCAGCCTCGATGTCCTGAAGTCCAAAAGGAAGGAAGAACATCACCATCGCGGCAGCAACCAACCACAGCCAACGTGGTATCATTAAAAACCACCGCGATCGACCAAACTCGAAACAAAACTCCAACAGAAAGAAACCGAAGAATCGAAAGTTTCCACTCTACAAGCTGTTCCTGAGCTACCAACGGGTAAAACATTACCTAAAGAACTGTAAAAACCTACTTCTAACGAAAGAAAACGGGTACTTACCGCACAAATCCAAAACGCACCTTACCGTATCAGCGGACTCAACCCAACTGAAGATTGCGCAGTAAGAAGTCTTCTCCGACATTCGGGGTACGGCAAGCAGAACCTACAGAATCCAACGAACCCCAAAACCGCGAACTACCACTAACTGACCAGGAAGGATTGGTAAGCATAGTCCCTGTCTGCCCTGGAGTCTAACCTAGCTAGAATTAGGTACTGGGAGGTGGGAGGTGTCATTTTACTATAACCCCCTTTGAATGTGTAATGCATTGTTCTTTATTAGAGTGATTATAAGTTTGACATTGTATTTTCTTGACTGTAATAAAATCAAAGTTCTTTTGCATCAAACCAGTGCCCTTTGCACTTTGTCACATCCCCCAAATAAATCCAGAGTCTCGAACCCAAGGGAGTGGGAGCGATTCGAACCACTCAACTGGGTCAGAGGTAAACCTGACCCCCGGGACCACCCCTTACAACACTGACCGTGTGTATACTGACCTTGCATACACTGACCGGCCTACACTGACCGGCCTACACTGACCGTGCCTACACTGACCGTGCCGACACTGACCGGGCCTACACTGACCGGCCGACACTGACCGGGCCTACACTGACCGGCCTACACTGACCGGCCTTACACTGACCGGGGCCTACACTGACCGGGCCTACACTGACCGGGCCTACACTGACCGTGCCTACACTGACCGGCCTACACTGACCGGCCTACACTGACCGGGCCTACACTGACCGGCCTACACTGACCGGGCCTACACTGACCGGCCGACACTGACCGGGCCTACACTGACCGGCCTACACTGACCGGCCTTACACTGACCGGGGCCTACACTGACCGGGCCTACACTGACCGTGCCTACACTGACTGGCCTACACTGACCGGCCTACACTGACCGGGCCTACACTGACCGGCCTACACTGACCGGGGCCTACACTGACCGGGCCTACACTGACGTGCCTACACTGACTGGCCTACACTGACCGGGCCTACACTGACCTTGCCTACACTGACCGTGCATACACTGACCTTGCCTACACTGACCTTGCCTACACTGACCGGGCCTACAATGACCTTGCCTACACTGAACAGGCCTACACTGACCGGGCCTACACTGACAGGCCTACACTGACCTTGCCTACATTGACCGGGCCTACACTGACCTTGCCTACACTGACCGGGCGTACACTGACCGTGCCTACACTGACCGGGCCTACACTGACCGGCCTACACTGACCGTGCCTACACTGACCTTGCCTACATTGACCGGGCCTACACTGACCTTGCCTACACTGACCGGGCCTACACTGACCGTGCCTACACTGACCGGGCCTACACTGACCGGCCTACACTGACCGTGCCTACACTGACCGGGCCTACACTGACCGTGCATACACTGACCTTGCCTACACTGACCTTGCCTACACTGACCGTGCATACACTGACCTTGCCTACACTGACCGGGCCTACAATGACCTTGCCTACACTGAACAGGCCTACACTGACCGGGCCTACACTGACAGGCCTACACTGACCTTGCCTACATTGACCGGGCCTACACTGACCTTGCCTACACTGACCGGGCCTACACTGACCTTGCCTACACTGACCGGGCCTACACTGACCGGGCCTACACTGACCATGCATACACTGATCGACCTACACTGACCGGGCCTACACTTACCGGCCTACACTGACCTTGCATACACTGACCGGCCTACACTGACCGGCCTACACTGACCGGGCTACACTGACCGGGCCTACACTGACCGGGCTACACTGACCGGGTCTACACTGACCGGCCTACACTGACCTTGCATACACTGAGCGGCCTACACTGACCAGGCCTACACTGACCGGGCCTACACTGACCGGGCCTACACTGACCGGGCTACACTGACCGGGTCTACACTGACCGGCCTACACTGACCTTGCATACACTAACCGGCCTACACTGACCGGCCTACACTGACCGGCCGACACTGACTGGCCTTACACTGACCGAGGCCTACACTGACCGTGCGTACACTGACTGGGCCTACACTGACCGTGCATACACTGACCGGGCCTACACTGACCGGGCCTACACTAACCAGCCTGCACTAACTGGCCTACACTGACCGGCCTTACACTGACCGGGGCCTACACATACCGTGCGTACACTGACCAAGCCTACACTGACCGTGCATACACCGACCGTACGTACACCGACCAGCCTACACTGACCGTGCATACACCGACCAGCCTACACTGACCGTGCCTACACTGAGCGCCCTACACTGAGCGCCCTACACCGACCGTGCGTACGTTGACCGTGCGTATACTGACCAACCTACACTGACCATGCGTACTCTGCCCGTGTGTACACTGCCCAGCCTACACTGGCCGTGTGTCTACTGACCACGTACATTCACATGCCTGCACTGATCAGCCGACCCTTACCGTGCGTACACTGACCGGCCTACACCGACCATGCGTACACTGACCGTGCGTACACTGAGCGTCCTACACCGACCGTGCGTACACTGACCGTGCGTATACTGACCTTGCCTACACTGACCGGGCCTACAATGACCTTGCCTACACTGAACAGGCCTACACTGACCGGGCCTACACTGACAGGCCTACACTGACCTTGCCTACATTGACCGGGCCTACACTGACCTTGCCTACACTGACCGTGCATACACTGACCTTGCCTACACTGACCGGGCCTACACTGACCGGGCCTACACTGACCATGCATACACTGATCGACCTACACTGACCGGGCCTACACTGACCGGGCCTACACTGACCGGCCTACACTGACTGGCCTACACTGACCGGCCTACACTGACCTTGCATACACTGACCGGCCTACACTGACCGGCCTACACTGACCGGGCTACACTGACCGGGCCTACACTGACCGAGCTACACTGACCGGGTCTACACTGACCGGCCTACACTGACCTTGCATACACTGAGCGGCCTACACTGACCAGGCCTACACTGACCGGGCCTACACTGACCGGGCCTACACTGACCGTGCCTGCACTAACCGGCCTACACTGACCGGCCTACACTGACCGGCCGACACTGACTGGCCTACACTGACCGGCCTTACACTGACCGAGGCCTACACTGACCGTGCGTACACTGACTGGGCCTACACTGACCGTGCATACACTGACCGGGCCTACACTAACCGGGCCTACACTAACCAGCCTGCACTAACTGGCCTACACTGACCGGCCTTACACTGACCGGGGCCTACACTGACCGTGCGTACACTGACCAAGCCTACACTGACCGTGCATACACCGACCGTACGTACACCGACCAGCCTACACTGACCGTGCCTACACTGAGCGCCCTACACTGAGCGCCCTACACCGACCGTGCGTACGTTGACCGTGCGTATACTGACCAACCTACACTGACCATGCGTACTCTGCCCGTGTGTACACTGCCCAGCCTACACTGGCCGTGTGTCTACTGACCACGTACATTCACATGCCTGCACTGATCAGCCGACCCTTACCGTGCGTACACTGACCGGCCTACACCGACCATGCGTACACTGACCGTGCGTACACTGAGCGTCCTACACCGACCGTGCGTACACTGACCGTGCGTATACTGAGCGTCCTACACCGACCGTGCGTACACTGACCGTGCATAAATGACCGTCCTACACCGACCGTGCGTACACTGACCGTCCTACACCGACCATGCGTACAATGACCGTGCGTACAATGACCGTCCTACACCGACCGTGCGTACACTGACCGTGCGTATACTGAGCGTCCTACACCGACCGTGCATACACTGACCGTGCGTACACTGACCGTCCTACACCGACCATGCGTACAATGACCGTGCGTACATTGACCGTCCTACACCGACCGTGCGTACAATGACCGTGCGTACAATGACCATCCTACACCGACCGTGCGTACACTGACCGTCCTACACCGACCATGCGTACAATGACCGTGCGCACACTGACCATCCTACACCGACCGTGCGTACACTGACCATGCGTACACTGACCGTCCTACACCGACCGTGCGTACACTGACCGTGCGTACACTGAGCGTCCTACACCGACCGTGCGTACACTGACCGTGCGTATACTGAGCGTCCTACACCGACCGTGCGTACACTGATTGTGCGTACACTGACCGTCCTACACCGACCGTGCGCACACTGACCGTGTGTACACTGATCGTCCTACACTGACCGTGTGTACACTGATCGTCCTACACTGACCGTGCGTATACTGAGCGTCCTACACCGACCGTGCGTACACTGATTGTGCGTACACTGACCGTCCTACACCGACCGTGCGCACACTGACCGTGTGTACACTGATCGTCCTACACTGACCGTGTGTACACTGATCGTCCTACACTGACCGTGCGTATACTGAGCGTCCTACACCGACCGTGCGTACACTGATTGTGCGTACAATGACCGTCCTACACCGACCGTGCGCACAATGACCGTGTGTACACTGATCGTCCTACACTGACCGTGTGTACACTGAGCACATGGGAACTCAGGGGCAGGGAGGGTGTGAGCTGCAGGGGGGAGAGTCAGTGGTCCCGAGCCAGGGCAGGTTCCACATACAGCAGCTTTACAACAGGCTGTGTCCCGTGCATTAAGCTGTACAAGGGCTTGCTGGACTGAAGGCTGCCCGCAGTTCCTAAGTGGCCAGAGTCTGCGGTTTGAGAGTTCCTCTTCTATACTTTACCTCACAGGCTACTTGGGTCTCCCAATAAGTGCCTCAATTTCTAAATTCTCATCCTTGTTTACAAATCCCTCCGTGGCCTCGCCCCTCCCTATCTCTGGAATCTCCTCCAGCCCCACAACCCCCCGAGATCTCTGCACTCCTCTAAAGCTGCCCTCCTGAGCATCCCTGATTATATTCACTCAACCATCGGTGGCCGTGCCTTCTGTTGCTGGGGCCCCGAGCTCTCTCCCTAAACCTCTCCACCTCTCTACCTCTCCTTCCTCCTTTAGGACGCTCTTTAAAACCGACCTCTCTGACCGAGCTTTTGGTCACGTGCCCTAATTTCTCCTTATGCGGCTTGGTGTCAATTTTTTTATCTCATAACACTCCTGTGAAGCGCCTCGGGACGTTTCCCTACGATAAAGGCGCTATATAAATACAAGTTGTTGTTGTTTTGGGGAGTTTGCGTTGAACAGGTGTCACCGTATGATGTTGTGGGAGGGTGGATCTGTGTCTTGTACCTTACTGAGCTGAATCAGATTCAGTACCTCACACAAGCTCATTAACTGATAACCTACCACAAATAAACAACTCATCGAAATGTCAGCTGAGATATAATGAACTTATCTCAGTCATGTCCTAAAGTTCACACTTTAAGCAATAAATGAGCTTAGTCATAACTGCAGTTGGTTGACTCAACAACAGTTAGTATTTATATTGCGTCTATAAAAGCTTGGTGTCAAGCAGCATTGCGTGCCAATAACCCGCTAACCAACCATTATGTTGGTTTCTGTTCGGCCCCCTGGGCTCCAGACCACATTGCAGTCGTGGTCCGAACAGAAGAGGTGACGTCTGCTCCCGACATCAAAGCAGCATTCGGGTGAGCGAGGCAGGAGCCCGAGTAAACCTGAATCCATGGCACTTGGAGGGAAATTCTCCACTCGTTGGAGTCGGCTCAACTATCTTCAGCTACTTCACATAAGACCTTCCCTTCATCATTATCACATGGCTGCATGTGGGAGCTTGCTGTGTGCAAACTGGCTGCTGCGTTTCCCACATTACAACAGTGACCTCACTCCAAAGGTACCTCATTGGCTGTAAAGCGTTTTGAGACGTCCGGTGGCCATGAAAGGCGCTATATAAATCCAAGACTTTCTTTTATCAGGTCAGAAGTGGGGATGTTCGCTGATGTCTGCACAGTGTTCAGTTCCATTCGCAACTCCTCAGATAATGAGGCAGTCCGTGCCCGTATGCAGCAAGACCTGGGTGACATTCAGACTTGGGCTGATAAGTGGCAACTAACATTCTCACCACACAAGTGGCAGGCAATGACTATCTCCAACAAGCGAGAGTCTAACCTCCGCTCCTTAACATTCAACGGCATAACCATCGCTGAATCCCCCACCGTCAACATCCTGCGGGTCACCATTGACCAGAAACTTAACTGGACCAGCTACATAAATACTGTGGCTACAAGAGCAGGTCAGAGGCTGGGTATTCTGCGACGAGTGTCTCATCACCTGACTCCCCAAAGCCTTTCCACCATCTACAAGGCACAAGTCAGGAGTGTGATAGAATACACTCCACTTGCCTGGATGAGTGCAGCTCCAACAACACTCAAGAAGCTCGACACCATCCAGGACAAAGCAGCCCATTTGATCGACACCCGATCCACCACCTTCAACATTCACTCCCTCCACCACCGGTGCCCCCTGGCTGCAGTGTGTACCATCTACAAGATGCACTGCAGCAACTCGCCAAGGCTTCTTCGGCAGCACCTCCCAAACCCACAACCTCTACCACCTCAACATACACCAGCATGAGGCGCATAAGACACCATGTTCCCCTCCCAGTCACACACCATTCTGACTTGGAAATATATTGGTCGTTCCTTCATCGTCGCTGGGTCACAATCCTGGAACTCCCTCCCTAACAGCACTGTGGGAGCACCTTCACCACACGGACTGCAGCGGAAGCAATACGGTGGAGGAGGATTTCCTGGAGTGCATAAGGGATGGTTTTTTAGACCAATATGTCGAGGAACCAACTAGGGGGAGGCCATCTTAGACTGGGTGTTGTGTAATGAGAGAGGATTAATTAGCAATCTCGTTGTGCAAGGCACCTTGGGGAAGAGTGACCATAATATGGTAGAATTCTGCATTAGGATGGAGAATGAAACAGTTAATTCAGAGACCATGGTCCAGAACTTAAAGAAGGGTAACTTTGAAGGTATGAGGCGTGAATTGGCTAGGATAGATTGGCGAATGATACTGAAAGGGTTGACCGTGGATGGGCAATGGCAGACATTTAGAGACCACATGGATGAACTACAACAATTGTACATTCCTGTCTGGCGTAAAAATAAAAAAGGGAAGGTGGCTCAACCGTGGCTATCTAGAGAAATCAGGGATAGTATTAAAGCCAAGGAAGTAGCATACAAATTGGGCAGAAATAGCAGCGAACCCGGGGACTGGGAGAAATTTAGAACTCAGCAGAGGAGGACAAAGGGTTTGATTAGGGCAGGGAAAATGGAGTACGAGAAGAAGCTTGCAGGGAACATTAAGACGGATTGCAAAAGTTTCTATAGATATGTAAAGAGAAAAAGGTTAGTAAAGACAAACTGCAGTCAGAATCAGGGGAAGTCATAACGGGGAACAAAGAAATGGCGGACCAATTGAACAAGTACTTTGGTTCGGTATTCACTAAAGAGGACACAAACAACCTTCCGGATATAAAAGGATTCGGAAGGTCTAGTAAGGAGGAGGAACTGAGGGAAATCCTTATTAGTCGGGAAATTGTGTTGGGGAAATTGATGGGATTGAAGGCCGATAAATCCCCAGGGCCTGATGGACTGCATCCCAGAGTACTTAAGGAGGTGGCCTTGGAAATAGCGGATGCATTGACAGTCATTTTCCAACATTCCATAGACTCTGGATCAGTTCCTATGGAGTGGAGGGTAGCCAATGTAACCCCACTTTTTAAAAAAGGAGGGAGAGAGATAACAGGGAATTATAGACCGGTCAGTCTGACATCGGTAGTGGGTAAAATGATGGAATCAATTATTAAGGATGTCACAGCAGTGCATTTGGAAAGAGGTGATTTGATAGGTCCAAGTCAGCATGGATTTGTGAAAGGGAAATCATGCTTGACAAATCTTCTGGAATTTTTTGAGGATGTTTCCAGTAGAGTGGACAAGGGAGAACCAGTTGATGTGGTATATTTGGACTTTCAGAAGGCTTTCGACAAGGACCCACACAAGAGATTAATGAGCAAAGTTAAAGCACATGGGATTGGGGGTAGTGTGCTGACATGGATTGAGAACTGGTTGTCAGACAGGAAGCAAAGAGTAGGAGTAAATGGGGACTTTTCAGAATGGCAGGCAGTGACTAGTGGGGTACCGAAAGGTTCTGTGCTGGGGCCCCAGCTGTTTACACTGTACATTAATGATTTAGACGAGGAGATTAAATGTAGTATCTCCAAATTTGCGGATGACACTAAGTTGGGTGGCAGTGTGAGCTGCGAGGAGCGACTTGGATAGGTTAGGTGAGTGGGCAAATGCATGGCAGATGAAGTATAATGTGGATAAATGTGAGGTTATCCACTTTGGTGGTAAAAACAGAGAGACAGACTATTATCTGAATGGTGGCAGATTAGGAAAAGGGGAGGTGCAAAGAGACCTGGGTGTCATGGTACATCAGTCATTGAAGGTTGGCATGCAGGTACAGCAGGCGGTTAAGAAAGCAAATGGCATGTTGGCCTTCATAACGAGGGGATTTGAGTACAGGGGCAGGGAGGTGATGCTACAGTTGTACAGGGCCTTGGTGAGGCCACACCTGGAGTATTGTGTACAGTTTTGGTCTCCTAACCTGAGGAAGGACATTCTTGCTATTGAGGGAGTGCAGCGAAGGTTCACCAGACTGATTCCCGGGATGGCGGGACTGACCTATCAAGAAAGACTGGATCAACTGGGCTTGTATTCACTGGAGTTCAGAAGAATGAGAGGGGACCTCATAGAAACGTTTAAAATTCTGACGGGTTTAGACAGGTTAGATGCAGGAAGAATGTTCCCAATGTTGGGGAAGTCCAGAACCAGGGGACACAGTCTAAGGATAAGGGGTAAGCCATTTAGGACCGAGATGAGGAGAAACTTCTTCACCCAGAGAGTGGTGAACCTGTGGAATTCTCGACCACAGAAAGTTGTTGAGGCCAATTCACTAAATATGTTCAAAAGGAGTTAGATGAAGTCCTTACTACTAGGGGGATCAAGGGGTATGGTGAGAAAGCAGGAATGGGGTACTGAAGTTGCATGTTCAGCCATGAACTCATTGAATGGCGGTGCAGGCTAGAAGGGCCGAATGGCCTACTCCTGCACCTATTTTCTATGTTTCTATGTTTCTATGTTTCAAGAAGGCGGCTCACCACCACCTTCTCATGGGCAGGTAGGGACAGGCAATAAATGCCGGCCTGGCCAGCGACGCCCACATTCTGAGAATGAATTAAAGAAACACACCCTGGGGCAGATTTCCATCGCTGTACCTGAGCGCAGGGTGTGAGAGCAGTGGGAAGTTACTGAAGTGAAGGAGCGGGAATTCTTCACCATCAAGTCACCCCCTTTCCAATGATGGTGTCTATCACACCTTGATTGGTGTGTGGGTTTAATTTCCCCATCGCTGCTTGTTGGCACTGTGAGGGAGAGGAATTGTGTGTGTTCTGTGCGGGCAAGTGTTCCGCCCGCCTCATGACGGACAGACACTGACTGTGCAAACCGACCGCAATATTGTAGGAGAGCAGCGTCTAGGAATTGCTCGGGTCCCAGGCCTCGTTCAAATTCAGCCGCCGAGCTCATCACCTGAAAACACCCTCACAGGCAACTTTCCAACTTATGGCCAATACCATCGCGGGTAAGCTGGCAGTCGGCCAAGACTCCGGGGATCGGGGGAGGGGTCTGTGCAGAGGGGGGAGGGGAGGCATTGTCAGTGAGGGGTGAGGGGATTGTCAGTGGGGGGGGAGGGGGTGGGGGAATGGGGGAGGGGGGATTGTCAGTGGAGGGAGGGGGAGGGGCAGAGGGGGGAGGGGGGATTGTCAGTGGAGGGAGGGGGAGGGGCAGAGGGGGGAGGGGGGATTGTCAGTGGAGGGAGGGGGAGGGGCAGAGGGGGGAGGGGGGATTGTCAGTGGAGGGAGGGGGAGGGGCAGAGGGGGGAGGGGGGGATTGTCAGTGGAGGGAGGGGGAGGGGCAGAGGGGGGAGGGGGGATTGTCAGTGGAGGGAGGGGGAGGGGCAGAGGGGGGAGGGGGGATTGTCAGTGGAGGGAGGGGGAGGGACAGAGGGGGGAGGGGAGATTGTCAGTGGGGGGGGGAGAGGGGTGGAGGCGGGGCGGGAGGGGCGGAGGGGCAGAGGGACAGAGGGGGGAGGGGGGGGGAGGGGGATTGTCCGTGGTGAGGGGGAAGTGGTCTGATGGAAGAGGGAGAGGTGACGAAAATACCCTCATTGTCCCCGGGGGAGCGGCCTCCACACCTGTCACTTGTGCCCCGATGATGCAGCCACTCACTCCTCGAGGTTGCTCAAGGGTGGAGGCCCGCCTCTCCTCCTCCCGCTGTGAGTGAGTGTGCAGCTCTGTGTGTGTCAGGTGTGCCTGCCATGGTTGAATGGGTTCTAATGTATGGAAGGGGTGAGATGGGGATGTGACTTTCATTCGGAGGGCACAGTTGGTGTGCCCTCATCCCCAGCATCGAAGCACTGACCACACTCGATCAGCTCCGCTGGGCAGGCCACACAGTTGGCATGCCAGACACGAGACTCCCAAAGCAAGCGCTCTACTCGGTGGCCGTTCTGCCCACCACAATTCTTGCCAGCGCCTGCTCTGTCACTGCCTTCCAAAAGTGCCGAGTGACGTTGGCAAATGGCCTCCTGCCCGTGTGAGGAAAGATGGCGGCCCGTCGCCTCGCCACGCCCTCCTGGCCCCAACAGCGAGCACAACGATTCCCTCCACCTCACTCATTGTGCTCACAGGAGAATCCATCACCATTGCTTCGTCACCCGGGGTCAGTGTTGTGCAGTTCCCCACCTACCCAACCCATGGGAGCAGCACTGGTCCAGCAAACCCCCTCCTGCGGGCAGCTCGGAAGGGTAAACAAATGCAGCTTTGGCAGTGTCGCCTTCGTGCGAGAGCAAATAAAAAACAATATTTAACTCCGATCGCATTCAAGGGCCTTCTTGAAAAGGTTACATTCCTGTAACACTACCCTCCTATCTGAGCAATGCTGCTTTGGTGTAGTGCTGCTCTCCGCCAGTGAGGGACAGTATACTTCATAAATAGTGACTCGCAACTAAAAAAAACCCAATGACTGATTCAATGGACGGAATTTTGGGTTGTGCTGATTTCGGGGCAGTAATGGCGGCGGGGCGGTACAGTTTGGGCCTCAGTCAGCAAAATTGGTCAGCTGGGCCGTGAGTGTGAGGGTTACACACCTCGGTTCGGGCACGAGGCCGTTTGAGTAGCTGCAAATCTCGAGCTAAACAGCCGGCCTCGGAGCGCTGTAAGAAATGTCTGGGGAGAAAAAACACCAAACACACTCCCAATGAATAACTCCGGCCACCACATCATAAATCGCTGAAAAGGTCAAAGGAAAAACAATCACGCTTATCCGAGGTGGGCATGACTGACCTCACTCCAGCTCGGCCCGCCCACTTTCACAGGCGGTCCCAGAATGGCGCTATAGAAACATAGAAACATAGAAAATAGGTGCAGGAGTAGGCCATTCGGCCCGTCGAGCCTGCACCACCATTCAATAAGATCATGGCTGGCCATTCCCTCAGTACCCCTTTCCTGCTTTCTCTCCATACCCCTTGATCCCTTTAGCCGTAAGGGCCATATCTAACTCCCTCTTGAATATATCCAATGAACTGGCATCAACAACTGTGTGCGGCAGGGAATTCCAAAAGTTAACAACTCTCTGAGTGAAGAAGTTTCACCTCATCTCAGTCCTAAATGGCCTACCCATTATCCTAAGACTGTGTCCCCTGGTTCTGGACTTTCCCAACATCGGGAACATCTTCCCGCATCTAGGATGTCCCGTCCCGTCCCGTCAGAATCTTATACGTTTCTATGAGAACCCCCCTCATCCTTCTAAACTCAAGTGTATAAAGGCCCAGTCGATCCAGTCTCTCCTCATATGTCAGTCCAGCCATCCCTGGAATCAGTCTGGTGAACCTTCGCTGCACTCCCTCAATAGCAAGAACGTCCTTCCTCAGATTAGGAGATCAAAACTGAACACAATATTCCAGGTGAGGCCTCACTAAGGCCCTGTACAATTGCAGTAAGACCTCCCTGCTCCTATACTCAAATACCCTTGCTATGAAGGGCAACATGCCATTTGCCTTCTTCACCGCCTGCTGTACCTGCATGCCAACTTTCAATGACTGATGAACCATGACACCCAGGTCTCGTTGCACCTCCCCTTTTCCTAATCTGCCACCATTCAGATAATATTCTGCCTTCGTGTTTTTGCCCCCAAAGTGGATAACCTCACATTTATCCACATTATACTGCATCTGCCATGCATTTGCCCACTCTCCTAACCTGTCCAAATCACCCTGCAGCCTCTTAGCATCCTCCTCACAGCTCACACCGCCACCCAGCTTAGTGTCATCCGCAAATTTGGAGATATTACACTCAATGCCTTCATCCAAATCATTAATGTATATTGTGAAGAGCTGGGGTCCCAGCACTGAGCCCTGCGGCACTCCACTAGTTACTGCCTGCCATTCCAAAAAGGACCCGTTTATCCCCACTCTTTGCTTCCTGTCTGCCAACCAGTTCTCTATCCACGTCAGTACATTACCCCCAATACCATGTGCCTTGATCTTGCACATCAATCTCTTATGTGGTACCTTGTCAAAGGCCTTTTGAAAGTCCAAATACACCACATCCACTGGTTCTCCCTTGTCCACTCTACTCGTTACATCCTCAAAAAATTCCAGAGGATTGGTCAAGCATGATTTCCCCTTCATAAATCCATGCTGACTTGGACCGATCCTGTCACTGCTTTCCAAATGCGCTGCTATTTCATCTTTAATAATTGATTCCAACATTTTCCCCACCACTGATGTCAGGCTAACCGGTCTATAATTACCCATTTTCTCTCTCCCTCCTTTTTTAAAAAGTGGTGTTACATTAGCTACCCTCCAGTCCATAGGAACTGATCCAGAGTCGATAGACTGTTGGAAAATGATTACCAATGCATCCACTATTTCTAGGGCCACCTCCTTAAGTACTCTGGGATGCAGACAATCAGGCTCTGGGGATTTATCGGCCTTCAATTCCATCAATTTCCCGTCTATGGAACGTTACGGGTCGGCCCGCACACTTTCACAGGCGTCCCAAAAAGTTGCCCTCTGGAACGTTATGGGGAGGAGTTCGGGCAGTCGAGCAGCGGGAGTCCAGGGTCGTAGAGGCCTATAAAGCCTGGTCAGATGAGGAGTCCTGGCCGGAGAGGCGTGCCGGTGCAGCTATAGCAGGGAGGCAAAAAAGTAGAAAGAAATCGAAAGGTGACGTCAAAGCCAAGGGGGTAAAGTGATTGGTGAATAGTTTTTCCTTTTCTTTTCTTTATCAGTAAGTAACCTTTAGCATTATTGTTGCCAAATTAAGTTTATCTAAGGGTTAAGTCATGGCAGGACAGCTCGGACACGTGTTATGCTCCTCCTGTACTATGTGGGAAGTCAGGGACACTTCCAGTGTTCCTGACGACGACATGTGCAGGAAGTGCATCCACCTGCAGCTCCTGACAGACCACATTGCGGCACTGGAGCTGCGGGTGGATTTACCTCTGGAGCATCCGCGATGCTGAGGATGTCGTGAATAGCACGTTTAGTGAGTTGGCCACACCGGAGGTAAAGGGTACACAGCCAGATAGGGGATGGGTGGCCAACAGGAAGAGCAGTGGAAGGCAGGTAGTGCAGGGGTCCCCTGTGGTCATCCCCCTGCAAAACAGATACACCGCTTTGAGTACTGTTGAGGGGGATGACTCATTGGGGAGAGCAGCAGCAGACAGGTTCATGGTGCCGTGGCTGGCTCTGCTGCACAGAAGGGCAGGAAAAAGAGTGGGAGAGCGATAGTGATAGGGGATTCGATTGTAAGGGAAATAGATAGACGTTTCTGCGGCCACAACCGAGACTCCAGGATGGTATGTTGCCTCCCTGGTGCAAGGGTTAAGGATGTCTCAGAGCGGGTGCAGGACATTTTGAAGGGGGAGGGTAAACAGCAAGTTCTCGTGGAGCATATAGGTACCAACGTTATACGTAAAAAACGGGATGAGGTCCTACAAGACAAATTTAGGGAGCTAGGAGCTAAATTAAAAAGTAGGACCTCAAAAGTAGTAATCTCAGGATTGCTACCAGCGCCACGTGCTAGTCAGAGTAGGAATCGTAGGATAGCTCAGATGAATACGTGGCTTGAGCAGTGGTGCAGAAGGGAGGGATTCAAATTCCTGGGGCATTGGAACAGGTTCTGGGGGAGGTGGGACCAGTACAAACCGGACGGTCTGCACCTGGGCAGGACCGGAACCAATGTCCTAGGGATAGTGTTTGCTAGTGCTGTTGGGGAGGAGTTAAACTAATATGACAGGGGGATGGGAACCAATGCAGGGATACAGAGGGAAGGAGAATGGGGCAGAAGCAAAAGATAGAACGAAGAAAAGAAAAAGTGGAGGGCAGAGAAACCCATGGCAAAAAGAAAAAGGGCCATATTACAGCAAAATCATAAAGGGGCAAAGGGTACTAAAAAGACAAGCCTGAAGGCTCTGTGCCTCAATGCGAGGAGTATTCAGAATAAGGTGGACGAATTAACTGCGCAGGCAGCTGTTAAGGTTATGATGTAATTGGCATCACGGAGACATGGCTCCAGGGTGACCAAGGCTGGGAACTCAATATCCAGAGGTATTCAACATTTAGGAAGGATAGACAGAGAGGAAAAAGAGGTGGGGTGGCCTTGCTGGTTAAAGAGGAAATCAATGCAATAGTAAGGAGGGACATTAGCCTGGATGATGTGGAATCGGTATGGGTGGAGCTGCGGAATTCCAAAGGGCAGAAAACGCTAGTGGGAGTTGTGTACAGACCACCAAACAGTAGTAGTGAGGTTGGGGACAGCATCAAACAAGAAATAAGGGATGTGTGCAATAAAAGTACAGCAGTTATCATGGACAACTTTAATCTACATATTGATTGGACTAACCAAACTGGTAGCAATGCGGTGGAGGAGGATTTCCTGGAGTGTATTAGGGATGGTTTTCTAGACCAATATGTTGAGGAGCCAACGAGAGA
The DNA here is from genome assembly GCF_044704955.1 of Pristiophorus japonicus. Taxonomy (NCBI): domain Eukaryota; kingdom Metazoa; phylum Chordata; class Chondrichthyes; family Pristiophoridae; genus Pristiophorus; species Pristiophorus japonicus. The sequence goes on from NC_091981.1 coordinate 299,496,032, forward strand.
GCTGGCCATCCTAGACTGGGTGATGTGTAATGAGAAAGGGCTAATGAGCAATCTTGTTGTGCGAGGCCCCTTGGGGAAGAGTGACCATAATATGGTCGAATTCTTTATTAAGATGGAGAGTGACACAGTTAATTCAGAGACTAGGGTCCTAAACTTAAGGAAAGGTAACTTTGATGGCATGAAACGTGAATTGGCTAGAATAGACTGGTGAGTGATACTTAAAGGGTTGATGGTGGATAGGTAATGACAAATATTTAAAGATCACATGGATGAACTTCAACAATTGTACATCCCTGTCTGGAGTAAAAATAAAACGGGGAAGGTGGCTCAACTGTGGCTAACAAGGGAAATTAAGGATAGTGTTAAATCCAAGGAAGAGGTATATAAATTAGCCAGAAAAAGCAGCAAATCTGAGGACTGGGAGAATTTTATAATGCAGCAGATGAGAACAAAGAGGTAATTTGGAAGGGGAAAATAGAGTATGAGAGGAAGCTTGCTGGGAACATAAAAACTGACTGCAATAGTTTCTATAGATATGTGAAGAGAAAAAGATCAGTGAAGACAAACGTAGGTCCCTTGCAGTCAGATTCAGGTGAATTTATAATGGAGAACAAAGAAATGGCAGACCAGTTGAACAAATACTTTGGTTCTGTCTTCACTAAGGAAGACACAAATAACTTTCTGGAAATACTAAGGGACCGAGGGTCTAATGAGAAGGATGAACTGAAGGAAATCCTTATTCGGCAGGAAATTGTGTTAGGGAAATTGATGGGATTGAAGGCCGATAAATCCCCGGGGCCTGATAGTCTGCATCCCAGAGTACTTAAGGAAGTAGCCCGAGAAATAGTAGATGCATTGGTGATCAACAGTCTATCGAATCTGGATCGGTTCCTATGGACTGGAGGGTAGCTAATGTAACACCACTTTTTAAGCCTGACATCAGGAGTGGGGAAAATGTTGGAATCAATTATTAAAGATGAAATAGCAGCGCATTTGGAAAGCAATGACAGGATCGGTCCAAGTCAGCATGGATTTATGAAGGGGAAATCATACTTGACAAATCTTCTAGAATTTTTTGAGGATGTCACAAGTAGAGTGGACAAGGGAGAACCAGTGCATGTGGCATACTTGGACTTTCAAAAGGCTTTTGGCAAGGTCCCACACAAGAGATTGGTGTGCAAAATTAAAGCACATGGTATTGGGGGTAATGTACTGACGTGGATAGAGAACGGGTTGGCAGACAGGAAGCAGAGTCGGGATTAACGGGTCCTTTTCAGAATGTCAGGCAGTGACTAGTGGGGTGCCGCAGGGCTCAGTGCTGGGACCCCAGCTATTTACAATATACATTAATGATTTGGATGAGGGAATTGAGTGTAATATTTCCAAGTTTGCAGAAGACACTAAGCTGGTTGGCGGTGTGAGCTGTGAGGGGGATGCTCAAAGGCTGCAGGGTGACTTGGACAGGTTAGGTGAGTGGGCAAATACATGGCAGATGCAGTATGATGTGGATAAATGTGAGGTTAGCGATTTTTGTGGCAAAAACACGAGGGCAGAATATTATCTGAATGGTGGCAGATTAGGAAAAGGGGAGGTGCAACGAGACCTGGGTGTCATGGTTCATCAGTCATTGAAAGTTGGCATACGGACAGCAGGCGGTAAAGAAGGCAAATGGCATGTTGGCCTTCATAGCTGGGGGATTTGAGTATAGGAGCAGGGAGGTCTTACTGCAGTTGTACAGGGCTTGGTGAGGCCACACCTGGAATATTGTGTTCAGTTTTGGTCTCCTAATCTGAGGAAGGACGTTCTTGCTATTGAGGGAGTGCAGCGAAGGTTCACCAGACTGATTCCCGGGATGGCAGGACTGACATATGAGGATAATTTGGATCGACTGGGCCTGTATTCACTGGAATTTAGAAGGAGGAGAGGGGATCTCACAGAAACATATAAAATTCTGACGGGACTGGACAGGTTAGATGCGGGAAGAATGTTCCCGATGTTGGGGAAGTCCAGAACCAGAGGTCACAGTGTAAGGATAGGGATAAGCCATTTAGGACCGAGATGAGGAGAAACTTCTTCACTCAGAGAGTTGTTAACCTGTGGAATTCCCTGCCGCAGAGAGTTGTAGATGCCAGTTCATTGGATATATTCAAGAGGGAGTTACATATGACCGTTACGGCTAAAGGGATCAAGGGCTATGGAGAGAAAGCAGGAATGGGGTACTGAGGGAATGATCAGCCATGATCTTATTGAATGGTGGTGCAGGCTCGAAGGGCTGAATGGCCTACTCCTGCACCTATTTTCTATGTTGCTATGGAACCGGCCACTTTCACAGGCGGTCCCAGCACGGCGCGTTATGGAACGCTACGGGTCTGGCGGGAGTCACAATCCAGGGGCATTGCACAGGGGCTCGCCACTCCGGGCGGTGATGCTCCGTGCCCCCTCGATCCCGGTCCCGAATGTCCCGGCAGGGAGCAGGAAGCTTGCTGCCCGCCCACAAGAGATCACCACGGCAAGTGTCGCCCGTCCGGGGCACCGACAGAGGTGGGAACAGGCCGATGATCCAGCCTGCAGTGCGTGCCTGGAGGGTCAATCTTCACCCACAGTGGGGCGAGGCCCAGGGACACAGATTGAGCTGGCTGGGCCCTTCCTCATCTCATCCGGCTGCACCACAGCGAGCGCGATCAAGCCTCACTCGCTGCCAAAACTGACAACTCCTCCAAGATCATCCAGGGGACAGAGAACCCATTCATCTTCTCTCCACCAACAACTGTGTCATGAAACTCCTCTCCCCCATCCCCAACAACTGTTCTTAAACTCCTCTCCCCTTCCCCAACAAATGTCCTTAAACTTCTCTCCCCCTTCCCCAACAACTGTCCTTAAACTCCTCTCCTCATCCCCAACAACTGTCCTTAAACTCCTCTCCTCATCCCCAACAACTGTCCTTAAACTCCTCTCCCCATCCCCAACAACTGTCCTTAAACACCTCTCCCCATCCCCAACAACTATCCTTAAACTCCTCTCCCCATCCCCAACAACTGTCCTTAAACTCCTCTCCCCATCCCCAACAACTGTCCTTAAACTCCTCTCCCCATCCCCAACAACTGTCCTTAAACTCCTCTCCCCATCCCCAACAACTGTCCATAAACTCCTCTCCCCATCCCCAACAACTGTCCTTAAACACCTCTCCCCATCCCCAACAACTATCCTTAAACTCCTCTCCCCCGTCCACAGCAACTGCCCTTAAACTCCTCTCCCCGCCCCCAACAACTGTCCTTAAACTCCTCTCCCCGTCCCCAACAACTGTCCTTAAACTCCTGTCCCCCATCCCCAACAACTGTCCTTAAACTGCTCTCCACCATCCCCAACAACTGTCCTAAAACTCCTCTCCCCTTCCCCAACAACTGTCCTTAAACTCCTCTCCCCCGTCCCCAACAACTGTCCTTAAACTCCTCTCCCCCATCCCCAACAACTGTCCTTAAACGTCTCTCCCCATCCCCAACAATTGTCCTTAAACTTCATTCCTCATCCCCAACAACTGTCTTTAAACTCCTCTCCCCATCCCCAACAACTGTCCTTAAACTCCTCTCCCCATCCCCAACAACTGTCCTTAAACTTCATTCCTCATCCCCAACAACTGTCCTTAAACTCCTCTCCCCCATCCCCAACAACTGTCCTTAAACTCCTCGCCCACATCCCCAACAACTATCCTTAAACTCCTCTCCCCCATCCCCAACAACTGTCCTTAAACTCCTGTCCCCATTACCAACAACTGTCCTTAAACTCGTCTCCCCCATCCCCAACAACTATCCTTAAACTCCTCTCCCCATCCCCAACAACTGTCCTTAAACTCCTCTCCCCCATCCCCAACAACTGTCCTTAAACTCCTCTCCCCATACCCAACAACTGTCCTTAAACTCCTCTCCCCCATCCCCAACAACTATCCTTAAACTCCTCTCCCCATCCCCAACAACTGTCCTTAAACTCACCTCCCTCGTCCCCAACAACTGTCCTTAAACTCCTCTCCCCTATCCCCAACAACTGTCCTTAAACTCCTCTCCCCATCCCCAACAACTATCCTTGAACTCCTCTCCCCTGTCCCCAACAACTGTCCTTAAACTCCTCTTCCCATCCCCAACAACTGTCCTTAAACTCCTCTCCCCATCACCAACAACTGTCCTTAAACTCCTCTCCCCCATCCCCAACAACTGTCCTTAAACTCCTCTCCCCCGTCCCCAACAACTGTCCTTAAACTCCCCTCCCCATCACCAACAACTGTCCCTTAAACTCCTCTCCCCATCCCCAACAACTGTCCTTAAACTCCTCTCCCCCGTCCACAGCAACTGTCCTTAAACTCCTCTCCCCATCCCCAACAACTGTCCTTAAACTCCTCTCCCCCGTCCACAGCAACTGTCCTTAAACTCCTCTCCCCCGCCCCCAACAACTGTCCTTAAACTCCTCTCCCCCATCCCCAACAACTGTCCTTAAACTCCTGTCCCCATCCCCAACAACTGTCCTTAAACTCCTCTCCCCCATCCCCAACAACTATCCTAAAACTCCTCTCCCCATCCCCAACAACTGTCCTTAAACTCCTCTCCCCCGCCCCCAACAACTGTCCTTAAACTCCTCTCCCCCGTCCCCAACAACTGTCCTTAAACTCCTCTCCCCCATCCCCAACAACTGTCCTTAAACTCCTCTCCCCATCCCCAACAACTGTCCTTAAACTCCTCTCCCCCATCCCCAACAACTGTCCTTAAACTCCTCTCCCCGTCCCCAACAACTGTCTTTAAACTCCTCTCCCCCAGCCTCAACAACTGTTCTTAAACTCCTCTCCCCGTCCCCAACAACTGTCCTTAAACTCCTCTACCCGTCCCCAACAACTGTCCTTAAACTTCTCTCCCCATCCCCAACAACTGTCCTTAAACTCCTCTCCCCCGTCCCCAACAACTGTCCTGAAACTCCTCTCCCCCGTCCCCAACAACTGTCCTTAAACTCCTCTCCCCCATCCCCAACAACTGTCCTTAAACTCCTCTCCCCATCCCCAACAACTGTCCTTAAACTCCTCTCCCCCATCCCCAACAACTGTCCTTAAACTCCTTTCCCCCGTCCCCAACAACTGTCCTTAAACTCCTCTCCCCCGTCCCCAACAACTGTCCTTAAACACCTTTCCCCCGTCCCCAACAACTGTCCTTAAACTCCTCTCCCCGTCCCCAACAACTGTCCTTAAACTCCTCTCCCCCATCCCCAACAACTGTCCTTAAACTCCTCTCCCCCATCCCCAACAACTGTCCTTAAACTCCTCTCCCCATCCCCAACAACTGTCCTTAAACTACTCTCCACCATCCCCAACAACTGTCCTTAAACTCCTCTCCCCATCCCCAACAACTGTCCTTAAACTCCTCGCCCCATCCCCAACAACTGTCCTTAAACTCCTCTCCCCATCCCCAACAACTGTCCTTAAACTCCTCTCCCCATCCCCAACAACTGTCCTTAAACTACTCTCCACCATCCCCAACAACTGTCCTTAAACTCCTCTCCCCATCCCCAACAACTGTCCTTAAACTCCTCGCCCCATCCCCAACAACAGTCCTTAAACTCGTCTCCCCATCCCCAACAACTGTCCTTAAACTCCTCTCCCCATCCCCAACAACTGTCCTAAAGCTCCTCTCCCCATCCCCAACAGCTGTCCTTAAACTCCTCTCCCCCACCCCCAACAACTGTCCTTAAACTCCTCTCCCCCGTCCCCAACAACTGTCCTTAAACTCCGCTCCCCCATCCCCAACAACTGTCCTTAAACTCCTCTCCCCATCCCCAACAACTGTCCTTAAACTCCTCTCCCCCGTCCCCAACAACTGTCCTTAAACTCGTCGCGCCGTCCCCAACAACTGTCCTTAAACTCCTCTCCCCCATCCCCAGCAACTGTCCTTAAACTCCTCTCCCCCGTCCCCAACAACTGTCCTTAAACTCTTCTCCCCCGTCCCCAGCAACTGTCCTTAAGCTCCTCTCCCCGTCCGCAACAACTGTCATTAAGCTCCTCTCCCCCATCCCCAACAACTGTCCTTAAACTTCTCTCCCCATCCCCAACAACTGTCCTTAAACTTCATTCCTCATTCCCAACAACTGTCCTTAAACTCCTCTCCCCATCCCCAACAACTGTCCTTAAACTTCATTCCTCATCCCCAACAACTGTCCTTAAACTCCTCTCCCCCATCCCCAACAACTGTCCTTAAACTTCATTCCTCATCCCCAACAACTGTCCTTAAACTCCTCTCCCCCATCCCCAACAACTGTCCTTAAACTCCTCGCCCACATCCCCAACAACTATCCTTAAACTCCTCTCCCCCGTCCCCAACAACTGTCCTTAAACTCCTCTCCCCATCCCCAACAACTGTGCTTAAACTCCTCTGCCCCATCCCCAACAACTGTCCTTAAACTCCTCTCCCCCGTCCCCAACAACTGTCCTTAAACTCCTCTCCCCCGTCCCCAACAATTGTCCTTAAACTCCTCTCCCCATCCCCAACAACTGTCCTTAAACTCCTCTCACCCATCCCCAACAAGTGTCCTTAAACCCCTCTCCCCCATCCCCAACAACTGTCCTTACACTCCTCACCCCCATCCCCAACAACTGTCCTTAATCTCCTCTCCCCATCCCCAACAACTGTCCTTAAACTCCTCTCCCCATCCCCAACAACTGTCCTTAAACTCCTCTCCCCCATCCCCAACAACTGTCCTTAAACTCCTGTCCCCATTACCAACAACTGTCCTGAAACTCCTCTCCCCCATCCCCAACAACTATCCTTAAACTCCGCTCCCCATCCCCAACAACTGTCCTTATACTCCTCTCCCCCGTCCCCAACAACTGTCCTTAAACTCCTCTCCCCATCCCCAACAACTGTCCTTAAACTCCTCTCCCCCATCGCCAACAACTGTCCTTAAACTCCTCTCCCCATCCCCAACAACTGTCCTTAAACTCCTCTCCCCCGTCCCCAACAACTGTCCTTAAACTCCTCTCCCCATCCCCAACAACTGTCCTTAAACTCCTCTCCCCATCACCAATAACTGTCCTTAAACTCCTCTCCCCATCCCCAACAACTGTCCTTAAACTCCTCTCCCCCATCCCCAACAACTGTCCTTAAACTCCTCTCCCCCGTCCCCAACTACTGTCCTTAAACTCCTCTCCCCATACCCAACAACTGTCCTTAAACTCCTCTCCCCCATCCCCAACAACTGTCCTTAAACTCCTCTCCCCATCCCCAACAACTGTCCTTAAACTCCTCTCCTCCGTCCCCAACAACTGTCCTTAAACTCCTCTCCCCCATCCCCAACAACTGTCCTTAAACTCCTCTCCCCATCCCCAACAACTGTCCTTAAACTCCTCTCCCCGGTCCCCAACAACTGTCCTTAAACTCCTCTCCCCATCCCCAACAACTGTCCTTCAACTCCTCTCCCCATCACCAACAACTGTCCTTAAACTCCTCTCCCCCATCCCCAACAACTGTCCTTAAACTTCATTCCTCATCCCCAACAACTGTCCTTAAACTCCTCTCCCCCATCCCCAACAACTGTCCTTAAACTCCTCGCCCACATCCCCAACAACTATCCTTAAACTCCTCTCCCCCATCCCCAACAACTGTCCTTAAACTCCTGTCCCCATTACCAACAACTGTCCTTAAACTCGTCTCCCCCATCCCCAACAACTATCCTTAAACTCCTCTCCCCATCCCCAACAACTGTCCTTAAACTCCTCTCCCCCATCCCCAACAACTGTCCTTAAACTCCTCTCCCCATACCCAACAACTGTCCTTAAACTCCTCTCCCCCATCCGCAACAACTGTCCTTAAACTCCTCTCCCCATCCCTAACAATTGTCCTTAAACTCACCTCCCTCGTCCCCAACAACTGTCCTTAAACTCCTCTCCCCTATCCCCAACAACTGTCCTTAAACTCCTCTCCCCATCCCCAACAACTATCCTTGAACTCCTCTCCCCTGTCCCCAACAACTGTCCTTAAACTCCTCTTCCCATCCCCAACAACTGTCCTTAAACTCCTCTCCCCATCACCAACAACTGTCCTTAAACTCCTCTCCCCCATCCCCAACAACTGTCCTTAAACTCCTCTCCCCCGTCCCCAACAACTGTCCTTAAACTCCCCTCCCCATCACCAACAACTGTCCCTTAAACTCCTCTCCCCATCCCCAACAACTGTCCTTAAACTCCTCTCCCCCGTCCACAGCAACTGTCCTTAAACTCCTCTCCCCATCCCCAACAACTGTCCTTAAACTCCTCTCCCCCGTCCACAGCAACTGTCCTTAAACTCCTCTCCCCCGCCCCCAACAACTGTCCTTAAACTCCTCTCCCCCATCCCCAACAACTGTCCTTAAACTCCTGTCCCCATCCCCAACAACTGTCCTTAAACTACTCTCCACCATCCCCAACAACTGTCCTTAAACTCCTCTCCCCATCCCCAACAACTGTCCTTAAACTCCTCGCCCCATCCCCAACAACTGTCCTTAAACTCCTCTCCCCGTCCCCAACAACTGTCCTTAAACTCCTCTCCCCATCCCCAACAACTGTCCTTAAACTACTCTCCACCATCCCCAACAACTGTCCTTAAACTCCTCTCCCCATCCCCAACAACTGTCCTTAAACTCCTCGCCCCATCCCCAACAACAGTCCTTAAACTCGTCTCCCCATCCCCAACAACTGTCCTTAAACTCCTCTCCCCATCCCCAACAACTGTCCTAAAGCTCCTCTCCCCATCCCCAACAACTGTCCTTAAACTCCTCTCCCCCATCCCCAACAACTGTCCTTAAACTCCTCTCCCCCGTCCCCAACAACTGTCCTTAAACTCCGCTCCCCCATCCCCAACAACTGTCCTTAAACTCCTCTCCCCATCCCCAACAACTGTCCTTAAACTCCTCTCCCCCGTCCCCAACAACTGTCCTTAAACTCGTCGCGCCGTCCCCAACAACTGTCCTTAAACTCCTCTCCCCCATCCCCAGCAACTGTCCTTAAACTCCTCTCCCCCGTCCCCAACAACTGTCCTTAAACTCTTCTCCCCCGTCCCCAGCAACTGTCCTTAAGCTCCTCTCCCCGTCCGCAACAACTGTCATTAAGCTCCTCTCCCCCATCCCCAACAACTGTCCTTAAACTTCTCTCCCCATCCCCAACAACTGTCCTTAAACTTCATTCCTCATTCCCAACAACTGTCCTTAAACTCCTCTCCCCATCCCCAACAACTGTCCTTAAACTTCATTCCTCATCCCCAACAACTGTCCTTAAACTCCTCTCCCCCATCCCCAACAACTGTCCTTAAACTTCATTCCTCATCCCCAACAACTGTCCTTAAACTCCTCTCCCCCATCCCCAACAACTGTCCTTAAACTCCTCGCCCACATCCCCAACAACTATCCTTAAACTCCTCTCCCCCGTCCCCAACAACTGTCCTTAAACTCCTCTCCCCATCCCCAACAACTGTGCTTAAACTCCTCTGCCCCATCCCCAACAACTGTCCTTAAACTCCTCTCCCCCGTCCCCAACAACTGTCCTTAAACTCCTCTCCCCCGTCCCCAACAATTGTCCTTAAACTCCTCTCCCCATCCCCAACAACTGTCCTTAAACTCCTCTCACCCATCCCCAACAAGTGTCCTTAAACCCCTCTCCCCCATCCCCAACAACTGTCCTTACACTCCTCACCCCCATCCCCAACAACTGTCCTTAATCTCCTCTCCCCATCCCCAACAACTGTCCTTAAACTCCTCTCCCCATCCCCAACAACTGTCCTTAAACTCCTCTCCCCCATCCCCAACAACTGTCCTTAAACTCCTGTCCCCATTACCAACAACTGTCCTGAAACTCCTCTCGCCCATCCCCAACAACTATCCTTAAACTCCGCTCCCCATCCCCAACAACTGTCCTTAAACTCCTCTCCCCCGTCCCCAACAACTGTCCTTAAACTCGTCTCCCCATCCCCAACAACTGTCCTTAAACTCCTCTCCCCCATCGCCAACAACTGTCCTTAAACTCCTCTCCCCATCCCCAACAACTGTCCTTAAACTCCTCTCCCCCGTCCCCAACAACTGTCCTTAAACTCCTCTCCCCATCCCCAACAACTGTCCTTAAACTCCTCTCCCCATCACCAATAACTGTCCTTAAACTCCTCTCCCCATCCCCAACAACTGTCCTTAAACTCCTCTCCCCCATCCCCAACAACTGTCCTTAAACTCCTCTCCCCCGTCCCCAACTACTGTCCTTAAACTCCTCTCCCCATCCCCAACAACTGTCCTTAAACTCCTCTCCCCATCACCAACAACTGTCCTTAAACTCCTCTCCCCCATCCCCAACAACTGTCCTTAAACTTCATTCCTCATCCCCAACAACTGTCCTTAAACTCCTCTCCCCCATCCCCAACAACTGTCCTTAAACTCCTCGCCCACATCCCCAACAACTATCCTTAAACTCCTCTCCCCCATCCCCAACAACTGTCCTTAAACTCCTGTCCCCATTACCAACAACTGTCCTTAAACTCGTCTCCCCCATCCCCAACAACTATCCTTAAACTCCTCTCCCCATCCCCAACAACTGTCCTTAAACTCCTCTCCCCCATCCCCAACAACTGTCCTTAAACTCCTCTCACCATACCCAACTACTGTCCTTAAACTCCTCTCCCCCATCCGCAACAACTGTCCTTAAACTCCTCTCCCCATCCCTAACAATTGTCCTTAAACTCCTCTCCCCATCCCCAACAACTGTCCTTAAACTCCTCTACCCCATCCCCAACAACTGTCCTTAAACTCCTGTCCCCATTACCAACAACTGTCCTTAAACTACTCTCCCCCATCCCCAACAACTATCCTTAAACTCCTCTCCCCATCCCCAACAACTGTCCTTAAACTCACCTCCCTCGTCCCCAACAACTGTCCTTAAACTCCTCTCCCCTATCCCCAACAACTGTCCTTAAACTCCTCTCCCCATCCCCAACAACTATCCTTGAACTCCTCTCCCCTGTCCCCAACAACTGTCCTTAAACTCCTCTTCCCATCCCCAACAACTGTCCTTAAACTCCTCTCCCCATCACCAACAACTGTCCTTAAACTCCTCTCCCCCATCCCCAACAACTGTCCTTAAACTCCTCTCCCCCGTCCCCAACAACTGTCCTTAAACTCCCCTCCCCATCACCAACAACTGTCCCTTAAACTCCTCTCCCCATCCCCAACAACTGTCCTTAAACTCCTCTCCCCCGTCCACAGCAACTGTCCTTAAACTCCTCTCCCCATCCCCAACAACTGTCCTTAAACTCCTCTCCCCCGTCCACAGCAACTGTCCTTAAACTCCTCTCCCCCGCCCCCAACAACTGTCCTTAAACTCCTCTCCCCCATCCCCAACAACTGTCCTTAAACTCCTGTCCCCATCCCCAACAACTGTCCTTAAACTCCTCTCCCCCATCCCCAACAACTATCCTAAAACTCCTCTCCCCATCCCCAACAACTGTCCTTAAACTCCTCTCCCCCGCCCCCAACAACTGTCCTTAAACTCCTCTCCCCCGTCCCCAACAACTGTCCTTAAACTCCTCTCCCCCATCCCCAACAACTGTCCTTAAACTCCTCTCCCTATCCCCAACAACTGTCCTTAAACTCCTCTCCCCCATCCCCAACAACTGTCCTTAAACTCCTCTCCCCGTCCCCAACAACTGTCTTTAAACTCCTCTCCCCCAGCCCCAACAACTGTTCTTAAACTCCTCTCCCCGTCCCCAACAACTGTCCTTAAACTCCTCTACCCGTCCCCAACAACTGTCCTTAAACTCCTCTCCCCATCCCCAACAACTGTCCTTAAACTCCTCTCCCCCGTCCCCAACAACTGTCCTGAAACTCCTCTCCCCCGTCCCCAACAACTGTCCTTAAACTCCTCTCCCCATCCCCAACAACTGTCCTTAAACTCCTCTCCCCCGTCCCCAACAACTGTCCTTAAACTCCTCTCCCCATCCCCAACAACTGTCCTTAAACTCCTCTCCCCCATCGCCAACAACTGTCCTTAAACTCCTCTCCCCATCCCCAACAACTGTGCTTAAACTCCTCTCCCCCGTCCCCAACAACTGTCCTTAAACTCCTCTCCCCGTCCCCAACAACTGTCCTTAAACTCCTCTCCCCGTCCCCAACAACTGTCCTTAAACTCCTCTCCCCCATCCCCAACAACTGTCCTTAAACTCCTCTCCCCCATCCCCAACAACTGTCCTTAAACTCCTCTCCCCATCCCCAACAACTGTCCTTAAACTACTCTCCACCATCCCCAACAACTGTCCTTAAACTCCTCTCCCCATCCCCAACAACTGTCCTTAAACTCCTCGCCCCATCCCCAACAACTGTCCTTAAACTCCTCTCCCCGTCCCCAACAACTGTCCTTAAACTCCTCTCCCCATCCCCAACAACTGTCCTAAAACTACTCTCCACCATCCCCAACAACTGTCCTTAAACTCCTCTCCCCATCCCCAACAACTGTCCTTAAACTCCTCGCCCCATCCCCAACAACAGTCCTTAAACTCGTCTCCCCATCCCCAACAACTGTCCTTAAACTCCTCTCCCCATCCCCAACAACTGTCCTAAAGCTCCTCTCCCCATCCCCAACAACTGTCCTTAAACTCCTCTCCCCCATCCCCAACAACTGTCCTTAAACTCCTCTCCCCCGTCCCCAACAACTGTCCTTAAACTCCGCTCCCCCATCCCCAACAACTGTCCTTAAACTCCTCTCCCCATCCCCAACAACTGTCCTTAAACTCCTCTCCCCCGTCCCCAACAACTGTCCTTAAACTCGTCGCGCCGTCCCCAACAACTGTCCTTAAACTCCTCTCCCCCATCCCCAGCAACTGTCCTTAAACTCCTCTCCCCCGTCCCCAACAACTGTCCTTAAACTCTTCTCCCCCGTCCCCAGCAACTGTCCTTAAGCTCCTCTCCCCGTCCGCAACAACTGTCATTAAGCTCCTCTCCCCCATCCCCAACAACTGTCCTTAAACTTCTCTCCCCATCCCCAACAACTGTCCTTAAACTTCATTCCTCATTCCCAACAACTGTCCTTAAACTCCTCTCCCCATCCCCAACAACTGTCCTTAAACTTCATTCCTCATCCCCAACAACTGTCCTTAAACTCCTCTCCCCCATCCCCAACAACTGTCCTTAAACTTCATTCCTCATCCCCAACAACTGTCCTTAAACTCCTCTCCCCCATCCCCAACAACTGTCCTTAAACTCCTCGCCCACATCCCCAACAACTATCCTTAAACTCCTCTCCCCCGTCCCCAACAACTGTCCTTAAACTCCTCTCCCCATCCCCAACAACTGTCCTTAAACTCCTCTGCCCCATCCCCAACAACTGTCCTTAAACTCCTCTCCCCCGTCCCCAACAACTGTCCTTAAACTCCTCTCCCCCGTCCCCAACAATTGTCCTTAAACTCCTCTCCCCATCCCCAACAACTGTCCTTAAACTCCTCTCACCCATCCCCAACAAGTGTCCTTAAACCCCTCTCCCCCATCCCCAACAACTGTCCTTACACTCCTCACCCCCATCCCCAACAACTGTCCTTAATCTCCTCTCCCCATCCCCAACAACTGTCCTTAAACTCCTCTCCCCATCCCCAACAACTGTCCTTAAACTCCTCTCCCCCATCCCCAACAACTGTCCTTAAACTCCTGTCCCCATTACCAACAACTGTCCTGAAACTCCTCTCCCCCATCCCCAACAACTATCCTTAAACTCCGCTCCCCATCCCCAACAACTGTCCTTAAACTCCTCTCCCCCGTCCCCAACAACTGTCCTTAAACTCCTCTCCCCATCCCCAACAACTGTCCTTAAACTCCTCTCCCCCATCCCCAACAACTGTCCTTAAACTTCATTCCTCATCCCCAACAACTGTCCTTAAACTCCTCTCCCCCATCCCCAACAACTGTCCTTAAACTCCTCGCCCACATCCCCAACAACTATCCTTAAACTCCTCTCCCCCGTCCCCAACAACTGTCCTTAAACTCCTCTCCCCATCCCCAACAACTGTGCTTAAACTCCTCTGCCCCATCCCCAACAACTGTCCTTAAACTCCTCTCCCCCGTCCCCAACAACTGTCCTTAAACTCCTCTCCCCCGTCCCCAACAATTGTCCTTAAACTCCTCTCCCCATCCCCAACAACTGTCCTTAAACTCCTCTCACCCATCCCCAACAAGTGTCCTTAAACCCCTCTCCCCCATCCCCAACAACTGTCCTTACACTCCTCACCCCCATCCCCAACAACTGTCCTTAATCTCCTCTCCCCATCCCCAACAACTGTCCTTAAACTCCTCTCCCCATCCCCAACAACTGTCCTTAAACTCCTCTCCCCCATCCCCAACAACTGTCCTTAAACTCCTGTCCCCATTACCAACAACTGTCCTGAAACTCCTCTCCCCCATCCCCAACAACTATCCTTAAACTCCGCTCCCCATCCCCAACAACTGTCCTTAAACTCCTCTCCCCCGTCCCCAACAACTGTCCTTAAACTCCTCTCCCCATCCCCAACAACTGTCCTTAAACTCCTCTCCCCCATCGCCAACAACTGTCCTTAAACTCCTCTCCCCATCCCCAACAACTGTCCTTAAACTCCTCTCCCCCGTCCCCAACAACTGTCCTTAAACTCCTCTCCCCATCCCCAACAACTGTCCTTAAACTCCTCTCCCCATCACCAATAACTGTCCTTAAACTCCTCTCCCCATCCCCAACAACTGTCCTTAAACTCCTCTCCCCCATCCCCAACAACTGTCCTTAAACTCCTCTCCCCCGTCCCCAACTACTGTCCTTAAACTCCTCTCCCCATACCCAACAACTGTCCTTAAACTCCTCTCCCCCATCCCCAACAACTGTCCTTAAACTCCTCTCCCCATCCCCAACAACTGTCCTTAAACTCCTCTCCTCCGTCCCCAACAACTGTCCTTAAACTCCTCTCCCCCATCCCCAACAACTGTCCTTAAACTCCTCTCCCCATCCCCAACAACTGTCCTTAAACTCCTCTCCCCGGTCCCCAACAACTGTCCTTAAACTCCTCTCCCCATCCCCAACAACTGTCCTTAAACTCCTCTCCCCATCACCAACAACTGTCCTTAAACTCCTCTCCCCCATCCCCAACAACTGTCCTTAAACTTCATTCCTCATCCCCAACAACTGTCCTTAAACTCCTCTCCCCGGTCCCCAACAACTGTCCTTAAACTCCTCTCCCCGTCCCCAACAACTGTCTTTAAACTCCTCTCCCCCAGCCCCAACAACTGTTCTTAAACTCCTCTCCCCGTCCCCAACAACTGTCCTTAAACTCCTCTACCCGTCCCCAACAACTGTCCTTAAACTCCTCTCCCCATCCCCAACAACTGTCCTTAAACTCCTCTCCCCCGTCCCCAACAACTGTCCTGAAACTCCTCTCCCCCGTCCCCAACAACTGTCCTTAAACTCCTCTCCCCATCCCCAACAACTGTCCTTAAACTCCTCTCCCCCGTCCCCAACAACTGTCCTTAAACTCCTCTCCCCATCCCCAACAACTGTCCTTAAACTCCTCTCCCCCATCGCCAACAACTGTCCTTAAACTCCTCTCCCCATCCCCAACAACTGTGCTTAAACTCCTCTCCCCCGTCCCCAACAACTGTCCTTAAACTCCTCTCCCCGTCCCCAACAACTGTCCTTAAACTCCTCTCCCCGTCCCCAACAACTGTCCTTAAACTCCTCTCCCCCATCCCCAACAACTGTCCTTAAACTCCTCTCCCCCATCCCCAACAACTGTCCTTAAACTCCTCTCCCCATCCCCAACAACTGTCCTTAAACTACTCTCCACCATCCCCAACAACTGTCCTTAAACTCCTCTCCCCATCCCCAACAACTGTCCTTAAACTCCTCGCCCCATCCCCAACAACTGTCCTTAAACTCCTCTCCCCGTCCCCAACAACTGTCCTTAAACTCCTCTCCCCATCCCCAACAACTGTCCTAAAACTACTCTCCACCATCCCCAACAACTGTCCTTAAACTCCTCTCCCCATCCCCAACAACTGTCCTTAAACTCCTCGCCCCATCCCCAACAACAGTCCTTAAACTCGTCTCCCCATCCCCAACAACTGTCCTTAAACTCCTCTCCCCATCCCCAACAACTGTCCTAAAGCTCCTCTCCCCATCCCCAACAACTGTCCTTAAACTCCTCTCCCCCATCCCCAACAACTGTCCTTAAACTCCTCTCCCCCGTCCCCAACAACTGTCCTTAAACTCCGCTCCCCCATCCCCAACAACTGTCCTTAAACTCCTCTCCCCATCCCCAACAACTGTCCTTAAACTCCTCTCCCCCGTCCCCAACAACTGTCCTTAAACTCGTCGCGCCGTCCCCAACAACTGTCCTTAAACTCCTCTCCCCCATCCCCAGCAACTGTCCTTAAACTCCTCTCCCCCGTCCCCAACAACTGTCCTTAAACTCTTCTCCCCCGTCCCCAGCAACTGTCCTTAAGCTCCTCTCCCCGTCCGCAACAACTGTCATTAAGCTCCTCTCCCCCATCCCCAACAACTGTCCTTAAACTTCTCTCCCCATCCCCAACAACTGTCCTTAAACTTCATTCCTCATTCCCAACAACTGTCCTTAAACTCCTCTCCCCATCCCCAACAACTGTCCTTAAACTTCATTCCTCATCCCCAACAACTGTCCTTAAACTCCTCTCCCCCATCCCCAACAACTGTCCTTAAACTTCATTCCTCATCCCCAACAACTGTCCTTAAACTCCTCTCCCCCATCCCCAACAACTGTCCTTAAACTCCTCGCCCACATCCCCAACAACTATCCTTAAACTCCTCTCCCCCGTCCCCAACAACTGTCCTTAAACTCCTCTCCCCATCCCCAACAACTGTCCTTAAACTCCTCTGCCCCATCCCCAACAACTGTCCTTAAACTCCTCTCCCCCGTCCCCAACAACTGTCCTTAAACTCCTCTCCCCCGTCCCCAACAATTGTCCTTAAACTCCTCTCCCCATCCCCAACAACTGTCCTTAAACTCCTCTCACCCATCCCCAACAAGTGTCCTTAAACCCCTCTCCCCCATCCCCAACAACTGTCCTTACACTCCTCACCCCCATCCCCAACAACTGTCCTTAATCTCCTCTCCCCATCCCCAACAACTGTCCTTAAACTCCTCTCCCCATCCCCAACAACTGTCCTTAAACTCCTCTCCCCCATCCCCAACAACTGTCCTTAAACTCCTGTCCCCATTACCAACAACTGTCCTGAAACTCCTCTCCCCCATCCCCAACAACTATCCTTAAACTCCGCTCCCCATCCCCAACAACTGTCCTTAAACTCCTCTCCCCCGTCCCCAACAACTGTCCTTAAACTCCTCTCCCCATCCCCAACAACTGTCCTTAAACTCCTCTCCCCCATCCCCAACAACTGTCCTTAAACTTCATTCCTCATCCCCAACAACTGTCCTTAAACTCCTCTCCCCCATCCCCAACAACTGTCCTTAAACTCCTCGCCCACATCCCCAACAACTATCCTTAAACTCCTCTCCCCCGTCCCCAACAACTGTCCTTAAACTCCTCTCCCCATCCCCAACAACTGTGCTTAAACTCCTCTGCCCCATCCCCAACAACTGTCCTTAAACTCCTCTCCCCCGTCCCCAACAACTGTCCTTAAACTCCTCTCCCCCGTCCCCAACAATTGTCCTTAAACTCCTCTCCCCATCCCCAACAACTGTCCTTAAACTCCTCTCACCCATCCCCAACAAGTGTCCTTAAACCCCTCTCCCCCATCCCCAACAACTGTCCTTACACTCCTCACCCCCATCCCCAACAACTGTCCTTAATCTCCTCTCCCCATCCCCAACAACTGTCCTTAAACTCCTCTCCCCATCCCCAACAACTGTCCTTAAACTCCTCTCCCCCATCCCCAACAACTGTCCTTAAACTCCTGTCCCCATTACCAACAACTGTCCTGAAACTCCTCTCCCCCATCCCCAACAACTATCCTTAAACTCCGCTCCCCATCCCCAACAACTGTCCTTAAACTCCTCTCCCCCGTCCCCAACAACTGTCCTTAAACTCCTCTCCCCATCCCCAACAACTGTCCTTAAACTCCTCTCCCCCATCGCCAACAACTGTCCTTAAACTCCTCTCCCCATCCCCAACAACTGTCCTTAAACTCCTCTCCCCCGTCCCCAACAACTGTCCTTAAACTCCTCTCCCCATCCCCAACAACTGTCCTTAAACTCCTCTCCCCATCACCAATAACTGTCCTTAAACTCCTCTCCCCATCCCCAACAACTGTCCTTAAACTCCTCTCCCCCATCCCCAACAACTGTCCTTAAACTCCTCTCCCCCGTCCCCAACTACTGTCCTTAAACTCCTCTCCCCATACCCAACAACTGTCCTTAAACTCCTCTCCCCCATCCCCAACAACTGTCCTTAAACTCCTCTCCCCATCCCCAACAACTGTCCTTAAACTCCTCTCCTCCGTCCCCAACAACTGTCCTTAAACTCCTCTCCCCCATCCCCAACAACTGTCCTTAAACTCCTCTCCCCATCCCCAACAACTGTCCTTAAACTCCTCTCCCCGGTCCCCAACAACTGTCCTTAAACTCCTCTCCCCATCCCCAACAACTGTCCTTAAACTCCTCTCCCCATCACCAACAACTGTCCTTAAACTCCTCTCCCCCATCCCCAACAACTGTCCTTAAACTTCATTCCTCATCCCCAACAACTGTCCTTAAACTCCTCTCCCCCATCCCCAACAACTGTCCTTAAACTCCTCGCCCACATCCCCAACAACTATCCTTAAACTCCTCTCCCCCATCCCCAACAACTGTCCTTAAACTCCTGTCCCCATGACCAACAACTGTCCTTAAACTCGTCTCCCCCATCCCCAACAACTATCCTTAAACTCCTCTCCCCATCCCCAACAACTGTCCTTAAACTCCTCTCCCCCATCCCCAACAACTGTCCTTAAACTCCTCTCACCATACCCAACAACTGTCCTTAAACTCCTCTCCCCCATCCGCAACAACTGTCCTTAAACTCCTCTCACCCATCCCCAACAAGTGTCCTTAAACCCCTCTCCCCCATCCCCAACAACTGTCCTTACACTCCTCACCCCCATCCCCAACAACTGTCCTTAATCTCCTCTCCCCATCCCCAACAACTGTCCTTAAACTCCTCTCCCCATCCCCAACAACTGTCCTTAAACTCCTCTCCCCCATCCCCAACAACTGTCCTTAAACTCCTGTCCCCATTACCAACAACTGTCCTGAAACTCCTCTCCCCCATCCCCAACAACTATCCTTAAACTCCGCTCCCCATCCCCAACAACTGTCCTTAAACTCCTCTCCCCCGTCCCCAACAACTGTCCTTAAACTCCTCTCCCCATCCCCAACAACTGTCCTTAAACTCCTCTCCCCCATCGCCAACAACTGTCCTTAAACTCCTCTCCCCATCCCCAACAACTGTCCTTAAACTCCTCTCCCCCGTCCCCAACAACTGTCCTTAAACTCCTCTCCCCATCCCCAACAACTGTCCTTAAACTCCTCTCCCCATCACCAATAACTGTCCTTAAACTCCTCTCCCCATCCCCAACAACTGTCCTTAAACTCCTCTCCCCCATCCCCAACAACTGTCCTTAAACTCCTCTCCCCCGTCCCCAACTACTGTCCTTAAACTCCTCTCCCCATACCCAACAACTGTCCTTAAACTCCTCTCCCCCATCCCCAACAACTGTCCTTAAACTCCTCTCCCCATCCCCAACAACTGTCCTTAAACTCCTCTCCTCCGTCCCCAACAACTGTCCTTAAACTCCTCTCCCCCATCCCCAACAACTGTCCTTAAACTCCTCTCCCCATCCCCAACAACTGTCCTTAAACTCCTCTCCCCGGTCCCCAACAACTGTCCTTAAACTCCTCTCCCCATCCCCAACAACTGTCCTTCAACTCCTCTCCCCATCACCAACAACTGTCCTTAAACTCCTCTCCCCCATCCCCAACAACTGTCCTTAAACTTCATTCCTCATCCCCAACAACTGTCCTTAAACTCCTCTCCCCCATCCCCAACAACTGTCCTTAAACTCCTCGCCCACATCCCCAACAACTATCCTTAAACTCCTCTCCCCCATCCCCAACAACTGTCCTTAAACTCCTGTCCCCATTACCAACAACTGTCCTTAAACTCGTCTCCCCCATCCCCAACAACTATCCTTAAACTCCTCTCCCCATCCCCAACAACTGTCCTTAAACTCCTCTCCCCCATCCCCAACAACTGTCCTTAAACTCCTCTCCCCATACCCAACAACTGTCCTTAAACTCCTCTCCCCCATCCGCAACAACTGTCCTTAAACTCCTCTCCCCATCCCTAACAATTGTCCTTAAACTCACCTCCCTCGTCCCCAACAACTGTCCTTAAACTCCTCTCCCCTATCCCCAACAACTGTCCTTAAACTCCTCTCCCCATCCCCAACAACTATCCTTGAACTCCTCTCCCCTGTCCCCAACAACTGTCCTTAAACTCCTCTTCCCATCCCCAACAACTGTCCTTAAACTCCTCTCCCCATCACCAACAACTGTCCTTAAACTCCTCTCCCCCATCCCCAACAACTGTCCTTAAACTCCTCTCCCCCGTCCCCAACAACTGTCCTTAAACTCCCCTCCCCATCACCAACAACTGTCCCTTAAACTCCTCTCCCCATCCCCAACAACTGTCCTTAAACTCCTCTCCCCCGTCCACAGCAACTGTCCTTAAACTCCTCTCCCCATCCCCAACAACTGTCCTTAAACTCCTCTCCCCCGTCCACAGCAACTGTCCTTAAACTCCTCTCCCCCGCCCCCAACAACTGTCCTTAAACTCCTCTCCCCCATCCCCAACAACTGTCCTTAAACTCCTGTCCCCATCCCCAACAACTGTCCTTAAACTACTCTCCACCATCCCCAACAACTGTCCTTAAACTCCTCTCCCCATCCCCAACAACTGTCCTTAAACTCCTCGCCCCATCCCCAACAACTGTCCTTAAACTCCTCTCCCCGTCCCCAACAACTGTCCTTAAACTCCTCTCCCCATCCCCAACAACTGTCCTTAAACTACTCTCCACCATCCCCAACAACTGTCCTTAAACTCCTCTCCCCATCCCCAACAACTGTCCTTAAACTCCTCGCCCCATCCCCAACAACAGTCCTTAAACTCGTCTCCCCATCCCCAACAACTGTCCTTAAACTCCTCTCCCCATCCCCAACAACTGTCCTAAAGCTCCTCTCCCCATCCCCAACAACTGTCCTTAAACTCCTCTCCCCCATCCCCAACAACTGTCCTTAAACTCCTCTCCCCCGTCCCCAACAACTGTCCTTAAACTCCGCTCCCCCATCCCCAACAACTGTCCTTAAACTCCTCTCCCCATCCCCAACAACTGTCCTTAAACTCCTCTCCCCCGTCCCCAACAACTGTCCTTAAACTCGTCGCGCCGTCCCCAACAACTGTCCTTAAACTCCTCTCCCCCATCCCCAGCAACTGTCCTTAAACTCCTCTCCCCCGTCCCCAACAACTGTCCTTAAACTCTTCTCCCCCGTCCCCAGCAACTGTCCTTAAGCTCCTCTCCCCGTCCGCAACAACTGTCATTAAGCTCCTCTCCCCCATCCCCAACAACTGTCCTTAAACTTCTCTCCCCATCCCCAACAACTGTCCTTAAACTTCATTCCTCATTCCCAACAACTGTCCTTAAACTCCTCTCCCCATCCCCAACAACTGTCCTTAAACTTCATTCCTCATCCCCAACAACTGTCCTTAAACTCCTCTCCCCCATCCCCAACAACTGTCCTTAAACTCCTCTCCCCCGTCCCCAACAACTGTCCTTAAACTCCTCTCCCCATCCCCAACAACTGTCCTTAAACTCCTCTCCCCATCACCAATAACTGTCCTTAAACTCCTCTCCCCATCCCCAACAACTGTCCTTAAACTCCTCTCCCCCATCCCCAACAACTGTCCTTAAACTCCTCTCCCCCGTCCCCAACTACTGTCCTTAAACTCCTCTCCCCATACCCAACAACTGTCCTTAAACTCCTCTCCCCCATCCCCAACAACTGTCCTTAAACTCCTCTCCCCATCCCCAACAACTGTCCTTAAACTCCTCTCCTCCGTCCCCAACAACTGTCCTTAAACTCCTCTCCCCCATCCCCAACAACTGTCCTTAAACTCCTCTCCCCATCCCCAACAACTGTCCTTAAACTCCTCTCCCCGGTCCCCAACAACTGTCCTTAAACTCCTCTCCCCATCCCCAACAACTGTCCTTAAACTCCTCTCCCCATCACCAACAACTGTCCTTAAACTCCTCTCCCCCATCCCCAACAACTGTCCTTAAACTTCATTCCTCATCCCCAACAACTGTCCTTAAACTCCTCTCCCCCATCCCCAACAACTGTCCTTAAACTCCTCGCCCACATCCCCAACAACTATCCTTAAACTCCTCTCCCCCATCCCCAACAACTGTCCTTAAACTCCTGTCCCCATGACCAACAACTGTCCTTAAACTCGTCTCCCCCATCCCCAACAACTATCCTTAAACTCCTCTCCCCATCCCCAACAACTGTCCTTAAACTCCTCTCCCCCATCCCCAACAACTGTCCTTAAACTCCTCTCACCATACCCAACAACTGTCCTTAAACTCCTCTCCCCCATCCGCAACAACTGTCCTTAAACTCCTCTCACCCATCCCCAACAAGTGTCCTTAAACCCCTCTCCCCCATCCCCAACAACTGTCCTTACACTCCTCACCCCCATCCCCAACAACTGTCCTTAATCTCCTCTCCCCATCCCCAACAACTGTCCTTAAACTCCTCTCCCCATCCCCAACAACTGTCCTTAAACTCCTCTCCCCCATCCCCAACAACTGTCCTTAAACTCCTGTCCCCATTACCAACAACTGTCCTGAAACTCCTCTCCCCCATCCCCAACAACTATCCTTAAACTCCGCTCCCCATCCCCAACAACTGTCCTTAAACTCCTCTCCCCCGTCCCCAACAACTGTCCTTAAACTCCTCTCCCCATCCCCAACAACTGTCCTTAAACTCCTCTCCCCCATCGCCAACAACTGTCCTTAAACTCCTCTCCCCATCCCCAACAACTGTCCTTAAACTCCTCTCCCCCGTCCCCAACAACTGTCCTTAAACTCCTCTCCCCATCCCCAACAACTGTCCTTAAACTCCTCTCCCCATCACCAATAACTGTCCTTAAACTCCTCTCCCCATCCCCAACAACTGTCCTTAAACTCCTCTCCCCCATCCCCAACAACTGTCCTTAAACTCCTCTCCCCCGTCCCCAACTACTGTCCTTAAACTCCTCTCCCCATACCCAACAACTGTCCTTAAACTCCTCTCCCCCATCCCCAACAACTGTCCTTAAACTCCTCTCCCCATCCCCAACAACTGTCCTTAAACTCCTCTCCTCCGTCCCCAACAACTGTCCTTAAACTCCTCTCCCCCATCCCCAACAACTGTCCTTAAACTCCTCTCCCCATCCCCAACAACTGTCCTTAAACTCCTCTCCCCGGTCCCCAACAACTGTCCTTAAACTCCTCTCCCCATCCCCAACAACTGTCCTTCAACTCCTCTCCCCATCACCAACAACTGTCCTTAAACTCCTCTCCCCCATCCCCAACAACTGTCCTTAAACTTCATTCCTCATCCCCAACAACTGTCCTTAAACTCCTCTCCCCCATCCCCAACAACTGTCCTTAAACTCCTCGCCCACATCCCCAACAACTATCCTTAAACTCCTCTCCCCCATCCCCAACAACTGTCCTTAAACTCCTGTCCCCATTACCAACAACTGTCCTTAAACTCGTCTCCCCCATCCCCAACAACTATCCTTAAACTCCTCTCCCCATCCCCAACAACTGTCCTTAAACTCCTCTCCCCCATCCCCAACAACTGTCCTTAAACTCCTCTCCCCATACCCAACAACTGTCCTTAAACTCCTCTCCCCCATCCGCAACAACTGTCCTTAAACTCCTCTCCCCATCCCTAACAATTGTCCTTAAACTCACCTCCCTCGTCCCCAACAACTGTCCTTAAACTCCTCTCCCCTATCCCCAACAACTGTCCTTAAACTCCTCTCCCCATCCCCAACAACTATCCTTGAACTCCTCTCCCCTGTCCCCAACAACTGTCCTTAAACTCCTCTTCCCATCCCCAACAACTGTCCTTAAACTCCTCTCCCCATCACCAACAACTGTCCTTAAACTCCTCTCCCCCATCCCCAACAACTGTCCTTAAACTCCTCTCCCCCGTCCCCAACAACTGTCCTTAAACTCCCCTCCCCATCACCAACAACTGTCCCTTAAACTCCTCTCCCCATCCCCAACAACTGTCCTTAAACTCCTCTCCCCCGTCCACAGCAACTGTCCTTAAACTCCTCTCCCCATCCCCAACAACTGTCCTTAAACTCCTCTCCCCCGTCCACAGCAACTGTCCTTAAACTCCTCTCCCCCGCCCCCAACAACTGTCCTTAAACTCCTCTCCCCCATCCCCAACAACTGTCCTTAAACTCCTGTCCCCATCCCCAACAACTGTCCTTAAACTACTCTCCACCATCCCCAACAACTGTCCTTAAACTCCTCTCCCCATCCCCAACAACTGTCCTTAAACTCCTCGCCCCATCCCCAACAACTGTCCTTAAACTCCTCTCCCCGTCCCCAACAACTGTCCTTAAACTCCTCTCCCCATCCCCAACAACTGTCCTTAAACTACTCTCCACCATCCCCAACAACTGTCCTTAAACTCCTCTCCCCATCCCCAACAACTGTCCTTAAACTCCTCGCCCCATCCCCAACAACAGTCCTTAAACTCGTCTCCCCATCCCCAACAACTGTCCTTAAACTCCTCTCCCCATCCCCAACAACTGTCCTAAAGCTCCTCTCCCCATCCCCAACAACTGTCCTTAAACTCCTCTCCCCCATCCCCAACAACTGTCCTTAAACTCCTCTCCCCCGTCCCCAACAACTGTCCTTAAACTCCGCTCCCCCATCCCCAACAACTGTCCTTAAACTCCTCTCCCCATCCCCAACAACTGTCCTTAAACTCCTCTCCCCCGTCCCCAACAACTGTCCTTAAACTCGTCGCGCCGTCCCCAACAACTGTCCTTAAACTCCTCTCCCCCATCCCCAGCAACTGTCCTTAAACTCCTCTCCCCCGTCCCCAACAACTGTCCTTAAACTCTTCTCCCCCGTCCCCAGCAACTGTCCTTAAGCTCCTCTCCCCGTCCGCAACAACTGTCATTAAGCTCCTCTCCCCCATCCCCAACAACTGTCCTTAAACTTCTCTCCCCATCCCCAACAACTGTCCTTAAACTTCATTCCTCATTCCCAACAACTGTCCTTAAACTCCTCTCCCCATCCCCAACAACTGTCCTTAAACTTCATTCCTCATCCCCAACAACTGTCCTTAAACTCCTCTCCCCCATCCCCAACAACTGTCCTTAAACTTCATTCCTCATCCCCAACAACTGTCCTTAAACTCCTCTCCCCCATCCCCAACAACTGTCCTTAAACTCCTCGCCCACATCCCCAACAACTATCCTTAAACTCCTCTCCCCCGTCCCCAACAACTGTCCTTAAACTCCTCTCCCCATCCCCAACAACTGTGCTTAAACTCCTCTGCCCCATCCCCAACAACTGTCCTTAAACTCCTCTCCCCCGTCCCCAACAACTGTCCTTAAACTCCTCTCCCCCGTCCTAAACAATTGTCCTTAAACTCCTCTCCCCATCCCCAACAACTGTCCTTAAACTCCTCTCACCCATCCCCAACAAGTGTCCTTAAACCCCTCTCCCCCATCCCCAACAACTGTCCTTACACTCCTCACCCCCATCCCCAACAACTGTCCTTAATCTCCTCTCCCCATCCCCAACAACTGTCCTTAAACTCCTCTCCCCATCCCCAACAACTGTCCTTAAACTCCTCTCCCCCATCCCCAACAACTGTCCTTAAACTCCTGTCCCCATTACCAACAACTGTCCTGAAACTCCTCTCGCCCATCCCCAACAACTATCCTTAAACTCCGCTCCCCATCCCCAACAACTGTCCTTAAACTCCTCTCCCCCGTCCCCAACAACTGTCCTTAAACTCGTCTCCCCATCCCCAACAACTGTCCTTAAACTCCTCTCCCCCATCGCCAACAACTGTCCTTAAACTCCTCTCCCCATCCCCAACAACTGTCCTTAAACTCCTCTCCCCCGTCCCCAACAACTGTCCTTAAACTCCTCTCCCCATCCCCAACAACTGTCCTTAAACTCCTCTCCCCATCACCAATAACTGTCCTTAAACTCCTCTCCCCATCCCCAACAACTGTCCTTAAACTCCTCTCCCCCATCCCCAACAACTGTCCTTAAACTCCTCTCCCCCGTCCCCAACTACTGTCCTTAAACTCCTCTCCCCATCCCCAACAACTGTCCTTAAACTCCTCTCCCCATCACCAACAACTGTCCTTAAACTCCTCTCCCCCATCCCCAACAACTGTCCTTAAACTTCATTCCTCATCCCCAACAACTGTCCTTAAACTCCTCTCCCCCATCCCCAACAACTGTCCTTAAACTCCTCGCCCACATCCCCAACAACTATCCTTAAACTCCTCTCCCCCATCCCCAACAACTGTCCTTAAACTCCTGTCCCCATTACCAACAACTGTCCTTAAACTCGTCTCCCCCATCCCCAACAACTATCCTTAAACTCCTCTCCCCATCCCCAACAACTGTCCTTAAACTCCTCTCCCCCATCCCCAACAACTGTCCTTAAACTCCTCTCACCATACCCAACAACTGTCCTTAAACTCCTCTCCCCCATCCGCAACAACTGTCCTTAAACTCCTCTCCCCATCCCTAACAATTGTCCTTAAACTCCTCTCCCCATCCCCAACAACTGTCCTTAAACTCCTCTACCCCATCCCCAACAACTGTCCTTAAACTCCTGTCCCCATTACCAACAACTGTCCTTAAACTACTCTCCCCCATCCCCAACAACTATCCTTAAACTCCTCTCCCCATCCCCAACAACTGTCCTTAAACTCACCTCCCTCGTCCCCAACAACTGTCCTTAAACTCCTCTCCCCTATCCCCAACAACTGTCCTTAAACTCCTCTCCCCATCCCCAACAACTATCCTTGAACTCCTCTCCCCTGTCCCCAACAACTGTCCTTAAACTCCTCTTCCCATCCCCAACAACTGTCCTTAAACTCCTCTCCCCATCACCAACAACTGTCCTTAAACTCCTCTCCCCCATCCCCAACAACTGTCCTTAAACTCCTCTCCCCCGTCCCCAACAACTGTCCTTAAACTCCCCTCCCCATCACCAACAACTGTCCCTTAAACTCCTCTCCCCATCCCCAACAACTGTCCTTAAACTCCTCTCCCCCGTCCACAGCAACTGTCCTTAAACTCCTCTCCCCATCCCCAACAACTGTCCTTAAACTCCTCTCCCCTGTCCACAGCAACTGTCCTTAAACTCCTCTCCCCCGCCCCCAACAACTGTCCTTAAACTCCTCTCCCCCATCCCCAACAACTGTCCTTAAACTCCTGTCCCCATCCCCAACAACTGTCCTTAAACTCCTCTCCCCCATCCCCAACAACTATCCTAAAACTCCTCTCCCCATCCCCAACAACTGTCCTTAAACTCCTCTCCCCCGCCCCCAACAACTGTCCTTAAACTCCTCTCCCCCGTCCCCAACAACTGTCCTTAAACTCCTCTCCCCCATCCCCAACAACTGTCCTTAAACTCCTCTCCCTATCCCCAACAACTGTCCTTAAACTCCTCTCCCCCATCCCCAACAACTGTCCTTAAACTCCTCTCCCCGTCCCCAACAACTGTCTTTAAACTCCTCTCCCCCAGCCCCAACAAATGTTCTTAAACTCCTCTCCCCGTCCCCAACAACTGTCCTTAAACTCCTCTACCCGTCCCCAACAACTGTCCTTAAACTCCTCTCCCCATCCCCAACAACTGTCCTTAAACTCCTCTCCCCCGTCCCCAACAACTGTCCTGAAACTCCTCTCCCCCGTCCCCAACAACTGTCCTTAAACTCCTCTCCCCATCCCCAACAACTGTCCTTAAACTCCTCTCCCCCGTCCCCAACAACTGTCCTTAAACTCCTCTCCCCATCCCCAACAACTGTCCTTAAACTCCTCTCCCCCATCGCCAACAACTGTCCTTAAACTCCTCTCCCCATCCCCAACAACTGTGCTTAAACTCCTCTCCCCCGTCCCCAACAACTGTCCTTAAACTCCTCTCCCCGTCCCCAACAACTGTCCTTAAACTCCTCTCCCCGTCCCCAACAACTGTCCTTAAACTCCTCTCCCCCATCCCCAACAACTGTCCTTAAACTCCTCTCCCCCATCCCCAACAACTGTCCTTAAACTCCTCTCCCCATCCCCAACAACTGTCCTTAAACTACTCTCCACCATCCCCAACAACTGTCCTTAAACTCCTCTCCCCATCCCCAACAACTGTCCTTAAACTCCTCGCCCCATCCCCAACAACTGTCCTTAAACTCCTCTCCCCGTCCCCAACAACTGTCCTTAAACTCCTCTCCCCATCCCCAACAACTGTCCTAAAACTACTCTCCACCATCCCCAACAACTGTCCTTAAACTCCTCTCCCCATCCCCAACAACTGTCCTTAAACTCCTCGCCCCATCCCCAACAACAGTCCTTAAACTCGTCTCCCCATCCCCAACAACTGTCCTTAAACTCCTCTCCCCATCCCCAACAACTGTCCTAAAGCTCCTCTCCCCATCCCCAACAACTGTCCTTAAACTCCTCTCCCCCATCCCCAACAACTGTCCTTAAACTCCTCTCCCCCGTCCCCAACAACTGTCCTTAAACTCCGCTCCCCCATCCCCAACAACTGTCCTTAAACTCCTCTCCCCATCCCCAACAACTGTCCTTAAACTCCTCTCCCCCGTCCCCAACAACTGTCCTTAAACTCGTCGCGCCATCCCCAACAACTGTCCTTAAACTCCTCTCCCCCATCCCCAGCAACTGTCCTTAAACTCCTCTCCCCCGTCCCCAACAACTGTCCTTAAACTCTTCTCCCCCGTCCCCAGCAACTGTCCTTAAGCTCCTCTCCCCGTCCGCAACAACTGTCATTAAGCTCCTCTCCCCCATCCCCAACAACTGTCCTTAAACTTCTCTCCCCATCCCCAACAACTGTCCTTAAACTTCATTCCTCATTCCCAACAACTGTCCTTAAACTCCTCTCCCCATCCCCAACAACTGTCCTTAAACTTCATTCCTCATCCCCAACAACTGTCCTTAAACTCCTCTCCCCCATCCCCAACAACTGTCCTTAAACTTCATTCCTCATCCCCAACAACTGTCCTTAAACTCCTCTCCCCCATCCCCAACAACTGTCCTTAAACTCCTCGCCCACATCCCCAACAACTATCCTTAAACTCCTCTCCCCCGTCCCCAACAACTGTCCTTAAACTCCTCTCCCCATCCCCAACAACTGTCCTTAAACTCCTCTGCCCCATCCCCAACAACTGTCCTTAAACTCCTCTCCCCCGTCCCCAACAACTGTCCTTAAACTCCTCTCCCCCGTCCCCAACAATTGTCCTTAAACTCCTCTCCCCATCCCCAACAACTGTCCTTAAACTCCTCTCACCCATCCCCAACAAGTGTCCTTAAACCCCTCTCCCCCATCCCCAACAACTGTCCTTACACTCCTCACCCCCATCCCCAACAACTGTCCTTAATCTCCTCTCCCCATCCCCAACAACTGTCCTTAAACTCCTCTCCCCATCCCCAACAACTGTCCTTAAACTCCTCTCCCCCATCCCCAACAACTGTCCTTAAACTCCTGTCCCCATTACCAACAACTGTCCTGAAACTCCTCTCCCCCATCCCCAACAACTATCCTTAAACTCCGCTCCCCATCCCCAACAACTGTCCTTAAACTCCTCTCCCCCGTCCCCAACAACTGTCCTTAAACTCCTCTCCCCATCCCCAACAACTGTCCTTAAACTCCTCTCCCCCATCCCCAACAACTGTCCTTAAACTTCATTCCTCATCCCCAACAACTGTCCTTAAACTCCTCTCCCCCATCCCCAACAACTGTCCTTAAACTCCTCGCCCACATCCCCAACAACTATCCTTAAACTCCTCTCCCCCGTCCCCAACAACTGTCCTTAAACTCCTCTCCCCATCCCCAACAACTGTGCTTAAACTCCTCTGCCCCATCCCCAACAACTGTCCTTAAACTCCTCTCCCCCGTCCCCAACAACTGTCCTTAAACTCCTCTCCCCCGTCCCCAACAATTGTCCTTAAACTCCTCTCCCCATCCCCAACAACTGTCCTTAAACTCCTCTCACCCATCCCCAACAAGTGTCCTTAAACCCCTCTCCCCCATCCCCAACAACTGTCCTTACACTCCTCACCCCCATCCCCAACAACTGTCCTTAATCTCCTCTCCCCATCCCCAACAACTGTCCTTAAACTCCTCTCCCCATCCCCAACAACTGTCCTTAAACTCCTCTCCCCCATCCCCAACAACTGTCCTTAAACTCCTGTCCCCATTACCAACAACTGTCCTGAAACTCCTCTCCCCCATCCCCAACAACTATCCTTAAACTCCGCTCCACATCCCCAACAACTGTCCTTAAACTCCTCTCCCCCGTCCCCAACAACTGTCCTTAAACTCCTCTCCCCATCCCCAACAACTGTCCTTAAACTCCTCTCCCCCATCGCCAACAACTGTCCTTAAACTCCTCTCCCCATCCCCAACAACTGTCCTTAAACTCCTCTCCCCCGTCCCCAACAACTGTCCTTAAACTCCTCTCCCCATCCCCAACAACTGTCCTTAAACTCCTCTCCCCATCACCAATAACTGTCCTTAAACTCCTCTCCCCATCCCCAACAACTGTCCTTAAACTCCTCTCCCCCATCCCCAACAACTGTCCTTAAACTCCTCTCCCCCGTCCCCAACTACTGTCCTTAAACTCCTCTCCCCATACCCAACAACTGTCCTTAAACTCCTCTCCCCCATCCCCAACAACTGTCCTTAAACTCCTCTCCCCATCCCCAACAACTGTCCTTAAACTCCTCTCCTCCGTCCCCAACAACTGTCCTTAAACTCCTCTCCCCCATCCCCAACAACTGTCCTTAAACTCCTCTCCCCATCCCCAACAACTGTCCTTAAACTCCTCTCCCCGGTCCCCAACAACTGTCCTTAAACTCCTCTCCCCATCCCCAACAACTGTCCTTAAACTCCTCTCCCCATCACCAACAACTGTCCTTAAACTCCTCTCCCCCATCCCCAACAACTGTCCTTAAACTTCATTCCTCATCCCCAACAACTGTCCTTAAACTCCTCTCCCCCATCCCCAACAACTGTCCTTAAACTCCACGCCCACATCCCCAACAACTATCCTTAAACTCCTCTCCCCCATCCCCAACAACTGTCCTTAAACTCCTGTCCCCATGACCAACAACTGTCCTTAAACTCGTCTCCCCCATCCCCAACAACTATCCTTAAACTCCTCTCCCCATCCCCAACAACTGTCCTTAAACTCCTCTCCCCCATCCCCAACAACTGTCCTTAAACTCCTCTCACCATACCCAACAACTGTCCTTAAACTCCTCTCCCCCATCCGCAACAACTGTCCTTAAACTCCTCTCCCCATCCCTAACAATTGTCCTTAAACTCCTCTCCCCATCCCCAACAACTGTCCTTAAACTCCTCTACCCCATCCCCAACAACTGTCCTTAAACTCCTCTCCCCATCCCCAACAACTGTCCTTAAACTCCTCGCCCCATCCCCAACAACTGTCCTTAAACTCCTCTCCCCGTCCCCAACAACTGTCCTTAAACTCCTCTCCCCATCCCCAACAACTGTCCTTAAACTACTCTCCACCATCCCCAACAACTGTCCTTAAACTCCTCTCCCCATCCCCAACAACTGTCCTTAAACTCCTCGCCCCATCCCCAACAACAGTCCTTAAACTCGTCTCCCCATCCCCAACAACTGTCCTTAAACTCCTCTCCCCATCCCCAACAACTGTCCTAAAGCTCCTCTCCCCATCCCCAACAACTGTCCTTAAACTCCTCTCCCCCATCCCCAACAACTGTCCTTAAACTCCTCTCCCCCGTCCCCAACAACTGTCCTTAAACTCCGCTCCCCCATCCCCAACAACTGTCCTTAAACTCCTCTCCCCATCCCCAACAACTGTCCTTAAACTCCTCTCCCCCGTCCCCAACAACTGTCCTTAAACTCGTCGCGCCGTCCCCAACAACTGTCCTTAAACTCCTCTCCCCCATCCCCAGCAACTGTCCTTAAACTCCTCTCCCCCGTCCCCAACAACTGTCCTTAAACTCTTCTCCCCCGTCCCCAGCAACTGTCCTTAAGCTCCTCTCCCCGTCCGCAACAACTGTCATTAAGCTCCTCTCCCCCATCCCCAACAACTGTCCTTAAACTTCTCTCCCCATCCCCAACAACTGTCCTTAAACTTCATTCCTCATTCCCAACAACTGTCCTTAAACTCCTCTCCCCATCCCCAACAACTGTCCTTAAACTTCATTCCTCATCCCCAACAACTGTCCTTAAACTCCTCTCCCCCATCCCCAACAACTGTCCTTAAACTTCATTCCTCATCCCCAACAACTGTCCTTAAACTCCTCTCCCCCATCCCCAACAACTGTCCTTAAACTCCTCGCCCACATCCCCAACAACTATCCTTAAACTCCTCTCCCCCGTCCCCAACAACTGTCCTTAAACTCCTCTCCCCATCCCCAACAACTGTGCTTAAACTCCTCTGCCCCATCCCCAACAACTGTCCTTAAACTCCTCTCCCCCGTCCCCAACAACTGTCCTTAAACTCCTCTCCCCCGTCCCCAACAATTGTCCTTAAACTCCTCTCCCCATCCCCAACAACTGTCCTTAAACTCCTCTCACCCATCCCCAACAAGTGTCCTTAAACCCCTCTCCCCCATCCCCAACAACTGTCCTTACACTCCTCACCCCCATCCCCAACAACTGTCCTTAATCTCCTCTCCCCATCCCCAACAACTGTCCTTAAACTCCTCTCCCCATCCCCAACAACTGTCCTTAAACTCCTCTCCCCCATCCCCAACAACTGTCCTTAAACTCCTGTCCCCATTACCAACAACTGTCCTGAAACTCCTCTCGCCCATCCCCAACAACTATCCTTAAACTCCGCTCCCCATCCCCAACAACTGTCCTTAAACTCCTCTCCCCCGTCCCCAACAACTGTCCTTAAACTCGTCTCCCCATCCCCAACAACTGTCCTTAAACTCCTCTCCCCCATCGCCAACAACTGTCCTTAAACTCCTCTCCCCATCCCCAACAACTGTCCTTAAACTCCTCTCCCCCGTCCCCAACAACTGTCCTTAAACTCCTCTCCCCATCCCCAACAACTGTCCTTAAACTCCTCTCCCCATCACCAATAACTGTCCTTAAACTCCTCTCCCCATCCCCAACAACTGTCCTTAAACTCCTCTCCCCCATCCCCAACAACTGTCCTTAAACTCCTCTCCCCCGTCCCCAACTACTGTCCTTAAACTCCTCTCCCCATCCCCAACAACTGTCCTTAAACTCCTCTCCCCATCACCAACAACTGTCCTTAAACTCCTCTCCCCCATCCCCAACAACTGTCCTTAAACTTCATTCCTCATCCCCAACAACTGTCCTTAAACTCCTCTCCCCCATCCCCAACAACTGTCCTTAAACTCCTCGCCCACATCCCCAACAACTATCCTTAAACTCCTCTCCCCCATCCCCAACAACTGTCCTTAAACTCCTGTCCCCATTACCAACAACTGTCCTTAAACTCGTCTCCCCCATCCCCAACAACTATCCTTAAACTCCTCTCCCCATCCCCAACAACTGTCCTTAAACTCCTCTCCCCCATCCCCAACAACTGTCCTTAAACTCCTCTCACCATACCCAACAACTGTCCTTAAACTCCTCTCCCCCATCCGCAACAACTGTCCTTAAACTCCTCTCCCCATCCCTAACAATTGTCCTTAAACTCCTCTCCCCATCCCCAACAACTGTCCTTAAACTCCTCTACCCCATCCCCAACAACTGTCCTTAAACTCCTGTCCCCATTACCAACAACTGTCCTTAAACTACTCTCCCCCATCACCAACAACTATCCTTAAACTCCTCTCCCCATCCCCAACAACTGTCCTTAAACTCACCTCCCTCGTCCCCAACAACTGTCCTTAAACTCCTCTCCCCTATCCCCAACAACTGTCCTTAAACTCCTCTCCCCATCCCCAACAACTATCCTTGAACTCCTCTCCCCTGTCCCCAACAACTGTCCTTAAACTCCTCTTCCCATCCCCAACAACTGTCCTTAAACTCCTCTCCCCATCACCAACAACTGTCCTTAAACTCCTCTCCCCCATCCCCAACAACTGTCCTTAAACTCCTCTCCCCCGTCCCCAACAACTGTCCTTAAACTCCCCTCCCCATCACCAACAACTGTCCCTTAAACTCCTCTCCCCATCCCCAACAACTGTCCTTAAACTCCTCTCCCCCGTCCACAGCAACTGTCCTTAAACTCCTCTCCCCATCCCCAACAACTGTCCTTAAACTCCTCTCCCCCGTCCACAGCAACTGTCCTGAAACTCCTCTCCCCCGCCCCCAACAACTGTCCTTAAACTCCTCTCCCCCATCCCCAACAACTGTCCTTAAACTCCTGTCCCCATCCCCAACAACTGTCCTTAAACTCCTCTCCCCCATCCCCAACAACTATCCTAAAACACCTCTCCCCATCCCCAACAACTGTCCTTAAACTCCTCTCCCCCGCCCCCAACAACTGTCCTTAAACTCCTCTCCCCCGTCCCCAACAACTGTCCTTAAACTCCTCTCCCCCATCCCCAACAACTGTCCTTAAACTCCTCTCCCTATCCCCAACAACTGTCCTTAAACTCCTCTCCCCCATCCCCAACAACTGTCCTTAAACTCCTCTCCCTGTCCCCAACAACTGTCTTTAAACTCCTCTCCCCCAGCCCCAACAACTGTTCTTAAACTCCTCTCCCCATCCCCAACAACTGTCCTTAAACTCCTCTCCCCCATCGCCAACAACTGTCCTTAAACTCCTCTCCCCATCCCCAACAACTGTCCTTAAACTCCTCTCCCCCGTCCCCAACAACTGTCCTTAAACTCCTCTCCCCATCCCCAACAACTGTCCTTAAACTCCTCTCCCCATCACCAATAACTGTCCTTAAACTCCTCTCCCCATCCCCAACAACTGTCCTTAAACTCCTCTCCCCCATCCCCAACAACTGTCCTTAAACTCCTCTCCCCCGTCCCCAACTACTGTCCTTAAACTCCTCTCCCCATACCCAACAACTGTCCTTAAACTCCTCTCCCCCATCCCCAACAACTGTCCTTAAACTCCTCTCCCCATCCCCAACAACTGTCCTTAAACTCCTCTCCTCCGTCCCCAACAACTGTCCTTAAACTCCTCTCCCCCATCCCCAACAACTGTCCTTAAACTCCTCTCCCCATCCCCAACAACTGTCCTTAAACTCCTCTCCCCGGTCCCCAACAACTGTCCTTAAACTCCTCTCCCCATCCCCAACAACTGTCCTTAAACTCCTCTCCCCATCACCAACAACTGTCCTTAAACTCCTCTCCCCCATCCCCAACAACTGTCCTTAAACTTCATTCCTCATCCCCAACAACTGTCCTTAAACTCCTCTCCCCCATCCCCAACAACTGTCCTTAAACTCCTCGCCCACATCCCCAACAACTATCCTTAAACTCCTCTCCCCCATCCCCAACAACTGTCCTTAAACTCCTGTCCCATTACCAACAACTGTCCTTAAACTCGTCTCCCCCATCCCCAACAACTATCCTTAAACTCCTCTCCCCATCCCCAACAACTGTCCTTAAACTCCTCTCCCCCATCCCCAACAACTGTCCTTAAACTCCTCTCACCATACCCAACAACTGTCCTTAAACTCCTCTCCCCCATCCGCAACAACTGTCCTTAAACTCCTCTCCCCATCCCTAACAATTGTCCTTAAACTCCTCTCCCCATCCCCAACAACTGTCCTTAAACTCCTCTACCCCATCCCCAACAACTGTCCTTAAACTCCTCTCCCCATCCCCAACAACTGTCCTTAAACTCCTCACCCCATCCCCAACAACTGTCCTTAAACTCCTCTCCCCGTCCCCAACAACTGTCCTTAAACTCCTCTCCCCATCCCCAACAACTGTCCTTAAACTACTCTCCACCATCCCCAACAACTGTCCTTAAACTCCTCTCCCCATCCCCAACAACTGTCCTTAAACTCCTCGCCCCATCCCCAACAACAGTCCTTAAACTCGTCTCCCCATCCCCAACAACTGTCCTTAAACTCCTCTCCCCATCCCCAACAACTGTCCTAAAGCTCCTCTCCCCATCCCCAACAACTGTCCTTAAACTCCTCTCCCCCATCCCCAACAACTGTCCTTAAACTCCTCTCCCCCGTCCCCAACAACTGTCCTTAAACTCCGCTCCCCCATCCCCAACAACTGTCCTTAAACTCCTCTCCCCATCCCCAACAACTGTCCTTAAACTCCTCTCCCCCGTCCCCAACAACTGTCCTTAAACTCGTCGCGCCGTCCCCAACAACTGTCCTTAAACTCCTCTCCCCCATCCCCAGCAACTGTCCTTAAACTCCTCTCCCCCGTCCCCAACAACTGTCCTTAAACTCTTCTCCCCCGTCCCCAGCAACTGTCCTTAAGCTCCTCTCCCCGTCCGCAACAACTGTCATTAAGCTCCTCTCCCCCATCCCCAACAACTGTCCTTAAACTTCTCTCCCCATCCCCAACAACTGTCCTTAAACTTCATTCCTCATTCCCAACAACTGTCCTTAAACTCCTCTCCCCATCCCCAACAACTGTCCTTAAACTTCATTCCTCATCCCCAACAACTGTCCTTAAACTCCTCTCCCCCATCCCCAACAACTGTCCTTAAACTTCATTCCTCATCCCCAACAACTGTCCTTAAACTCCTCTCCCCCATCCCCAACAACTGTCCTTAAACTCCTCGCCCACATCCCCAACAACTATCCTTAAACTCCTCTCCCCCGTCCCCAACAACTGTCCTTAAACTCCTCTCCCCATCCCCAACAACTGTGCTTAAACTCCTCTGCCCCATCCCCAACAACTGTCCTTAAACTCCTCTCCCCCGTCCCCAACAACTGTCCTTAAACTCCTCTCCCCCGTCCCCAACAATTGTCCTTAAACTCCTCTCCCCATCCCCAACAACTGTCCTTAAACTCCTCTCACCCATCCCCAACAAGTGTCCTTAAACCCCTCTCCCCCATCCCCAACAACTGTCCTTACACTCCTCACCCCCATCCCCAACAACTGTCCTTAATCTCCTCTCCCCATCCCCAACAACTGTCCTTAAACTCCTCTCCCCATCCCCAACAACTGTCCTTAAACTCCTCTCCCCCATCCCCAACAACTGTCCTTAAACTCCTGTCCCCATTACCAACAACTGTCCTGAAACTCCTCTCGCCCATCCCCAACAACTATCCTTAAACTCCGCTCCCCATCCCCAACAACTGTCCTTAAACTCCTCTCCCCCGTCCCCAACAACTGTCCTTAAACTCGTCTCCCCATCCCCAACAACTGTCCTTAAACTCCTCTCCCCCATCGCCAACAACTGTCCTTAAACTCCTCTCCTCATCCCCAACAACTGTCCTTAAACTCCTCTCCCCCGTCCCCAACAACTGTCCTTAAACTCCTCTCCCCATCCCCAACAACTGTCCTTAAACTCCTCTCCCCATCACCAATAACTGTCCTTAAACTCCTCTCCCCATCCCCAACAACTGTCCTTAAACTCCTCTCCCCCATCCCCAACAACTGTCCTTAAACTCCTCTCCCCCGTCCCCAACTACTGTCCTTAAACTCCTCTCCCCATCCCCAACAACTGTCCTTAAACTCCTCTCCCCATCACCAACAACTGTCCTTAAACTCCTCTCCCCCATCCCCAACAACTGTCCTTAAACTTCATTCCTCATCCCCAACAACTGTCCTTAAACTCCCCTCCCCCATCCCCAACAACTGTCCTTAAACTCCTCTCCCCCATCCCCAACAACTGTCCTTAAACTTCATTCCTCATCCCCAACAACTGTCCTTAAACTCCTCGCCCACATCCCCAACAACTATCCTTAAACTCCTCTCCCCCATCCCCAACAACTGTCCTTAAACTCCTGTCCCCATTACCAACAACTGTCCTTAAACTCGTCTCCCCCATCCCCAAAAACTATCCTTAAACTCCTCTCCCCATCCCCAACAACTGTCCTTAAACTCCTCTCCCCCATCCCCAACAACTGTCCTTAAACTCCTCTCACCATACCCAACAACTGTCCTTAAACTCCTCTCCCCCATCCGCAACAACTGTCCTTAAACTCCTCTCCCCATCCCTAACAATTGTCCTTAAACTCCTCTCCCCATCCCCAACAACTGTCCTTAAACTCCTCTACCCCATCCCCAACAACTGTCCTTAAACTCCTGTCCCCATTACCAACAACTGTCCTTAAACTACTCTCCCCCATCCCCAACAACTATCCTTAAACTCCTCTCCCCATCCCCAACAACTGTCCTTAAACTCACCTCCCTCGTCCCCAACAACTGTCCTTAAACTCCTCTCCCCTATCCCCAACAACTGTCCTTAAACTCCTCTCCCCATCCCCAACAACTATCCTTGAACTCCTCTCCCTTGTCCCCAACAACTGTCCTTAAAC
The DNA here is from genome assembly GCF_044704955.1 of Pristiophorus japonicus. Classification (NCBI taxonomy): domain Eukaryota; kingdom Metazoa; phylum Chordata; class Chondrichthyes; family Pristiophoridae; genus Pristiophorus; species Pristiophorus japonicus. The sequence continues at coordinate 299,534,775 of NC_091981.1, forward strand.
TCCTCTTCCCATCCCCAACAACTGTCCTTAAACTCCTCTCCCCATCACCAACAACTGTCCTTAAACTCCTCTCCCCCATCCCCAACAACTGTCCTTAAACTCCTCTCCCCCGTCCCCAACAACTGTCCTTAAACTCCCCTCCCCATCACCAACAACTGTCCCTTAAACTCCTCTCCCCATCCCCAACAACTGTCCTTAAACTCCTCTCCCCCGTCCACAGCAACTGTCCTTAAACTCCTCTCCCCATCCCCAACAACTGTCCTTAAACTCCTCTCCCCCGTCCACAGCAACTGTCCTTAAACTCCTCTCCCCCGCCCCCAACAACTGTCCTTAAACTCCTCTCCCCCATCCCCAACAACTGTCCTTAAACTCCTGTCCCCATCCCCAACAACTGTCCTTAAACTCCTCTCCCCCATCCCCAACAACTATCCTAAAACTCCTCTCCCCATCCCCAACAACTGTCCGTAAACTCCTCTCCCCCGCCCCCAACAACTGTCCTTAAACTCCTCTCCCCCGTCCCCAACAACTGTCCTTAAACTCCTCTCCCCCATCCCCAACAACTGTCCTTAAACTCCTCTCCCTATCCCCAACAACTGTCCTTAAACTCCTCTCCCCCATCCCCAACAACTGTCCTTAAACTCCTCTCCCCGTCCCCAACAACTGTCTTTAAACTCCTCTCCCCCAGCCCCAACAACTGTTCTTAAACTCCTCTCCCCGTCCCCAACAACTGTCCTTAAACTCCTCTACCCGTCCCCAACAACTGTCCTTAAACTCCTCTCCCCATCCCCAACAACTGTCCTTAAACTCCTCTCCCCCGTCCCCAACAACTGTCCTGAAACTCCTCTCCCCCGTCCCCAACAACTGTCCTTAAACTCCTCTCCCCATCCCCAACAACTGTCCTTAAACGCCTCTCCCCCGTCCCCAACAACTGTCCTTAAACTCCTCTCCCCATCCCCAACAACTGTCCTTAAACTCCTCTCCCCCATCGCCAACAACTGTCCTTAAACTCCTCTCCCCATCCCCAACAACTGTGCTTAAACTCCTCTCCCCCGTCCCCAACAACTGTCCTTAAACTCCTCTCCCCGTCCCCAACAACTGTCCTTAAACTCCTCTCCCCGTCCCCAACAACTGTCCTTAAACTCCTCTCCCACATCCCCAACAACTGTCCTTAAACTCCTCTCCCCCATCCCCAACAACTGTCCTTAAACTCCTCTCCCCATCCCCAACAACTGTCCTTAAACTACTCTCCACCATCCCCAACAACTGTCCTTAAACTCCTCTCCCCATCCCCAACAACTGTCCTTAAACTCCTCGCCCCATCCCCAACAACTGTCCTTAAACTCCTCTCCCCGTCCCCAACAACTGTCCTTAAACTCCTCTCCCCATCCCCAACAACTGTCCTAAAACTACTCTACACCATCCCCAACAACTGTCCTTAAACTCCTCTCCCCATCCCCAACAACTGTCCTTAAACTCCTCGCCCCATCCCCAACAACAGTCCTTAAACTCGTCTCCCCATCCCCAACAACTGTCCTTAAACTCCTCTCCCCATCCCCAACAACTGTCCTAAAGCTCCTCTCCCCATCCCCAACAACTGTCCTTAAACTCCTCTCCCCCATCCCCAACAACTGTCCTTAAACTCCTCTCCCCCGTCCCCAACAACTGTCCTTAAACTCCTCTCCCCCATCCCCAGCAACTGTCCTTAAACTCCTCTCCCCCGTCCCCAACAACTGTCCTTAAACTCTTCTCCCCCGTCCCCAGCAACTGTCCTTAAGCTCCTCTCCCCGTCCGCAACAACTGTCATTAAGCTCCTCTCCCCCATCCCCAACAACTGTCCTTAAACTTCTCTCCCCATCCCCAACAACTGTCCTTAAACTTCATTCCTCATTCCCAACAACTGTCCTTAAACTCCTCTCCCCATCCCCAACAACTGTCCTTAAACTTCATTCCTCATCCCCAACAACTGTCCTTAAACTCCTCTCCCCCATCCCCAACAACTGTCCTTAAACTTCATTCCTCATCCCCAACAACTGTCCTTAAACTCCTCTCCCCCATCCCCAACAACTGTCCTTAAACTCCTCGCCCACATCCCCAACAACTATCCTTAAACTCCTCTCCCCCGTCCCCAACAACTGTCCTTAAACTCCTCTCCCCATCCCCAACAACTGTCCTTAAACTCCTCTGCCCCATCCCCAACAACTGTCCTTAAACTCCTCTCCCCCGTCCCCAACAACTGTCCTTAAACTCCTCTCCCCCGTCCCCAACAATTGTCCTTAAACTCCTCTCCCCATCCCCAACAACTGTCCTTAAACTCCTCTCACCCATCCCCAACAAGTGTCCTTAAACCCCTCTCCCCCATCCCCAACAACTGTCCTTACACTCCTCACCCCCATCCCCAACAACTGTCCTTAATCTCCTCTCCCCATCCCCAACAACTGTCCTTAAACTCCTCTCCCCATCCCCAACAACTGTCCTTAAACTCCTCTCCCCCATCCCCAACAACTGTCCTTAAACTCCTGTCCCCATTACCAACAACTGTCCTGAAACTCCTCTCCCCCATCCCCAACAACTATCCTTAAACTCCGCTCCCCATCCCCAACAACTGTCCTTAAACTCCTCTCCCCCGTCCCCAACAACTGTCCTTAAACTCCTCTCCCCATCCCCAACAACTGTCCTTAAACTCCTCTCCCCCATCCCCAACAACTGTCCTTAAACTTCATTCCTCATCCCCAACAACTGTCCTTAAACTCCTCTCCCCCATCCCCAACAACTGTCCTTAAACTCCTCGCCCACATCCCCAACGACTATCCTTAAACTCCTCTCCCCCGTCCCCAACAACTGTCCTTAAACTCCTCTCCCCATCCCCAACAACTGTGCTTAAACTCCTGTCCCCATTACCAACAACTGTCCTGAAACTCCTCTCCCCCATCCACAACAACTATCCTTAAACTCCGCTCCCCATCCCCAACAACTGTCCTTAAACTCCTCTCCCCCGTCCCCAACAACTGTCCTTAAACTCCTCTCCCCATCCCCAACAACTGTCCTTAAACTCCTCTCCCCCATCGCCAACAACTGTCCTTAAACTCCTCTCCCCATCCCCAACAACTGTCCTTAAACTCCTCTCCCCCGTCCCCAACAACTGTCCTTAAACTCCTCTCCCCATCCCCAACAACTGTCCTTAAACTCCTCTCCCCATCACCAATAACTGTCCTTAAACTCCTCTCCCCATCCCCAACAACTGTCCTTAAACTCCTCTCCCCCATCCCCAACAACTGTCCTTAAAATCCTCTCCCCCGTCCCCAACTACTGTCCTTAAACTCCTCTCCCCATACCCAACAACTGTCCTTAAACTCCTCTCCCCCATCCCCAACAACTGTCCTTAAACTCCTCTCCCCATCCCCAACAACTGTCCTTAAACTCCTCTCCTCCGTCCCCAACAACTGTCCTTAAACTCCTCTCCCCCATCCCCAACAACTGTCCTTAAACTCCTCTCCCCATCCCCAACAACTGTCCTTAAACTCCTCTCCCCGGTCCCCAACAACTGTCCTTAAACTCCTCTCCCCATCCCCAACAACTGTCCTTAAACTCCTCTCCCCATCACCAACAACTGTCCTTAAACTCCTCTCCCCCATCCCCAACAACTGTCGTTAAACTTCATTCCTCATCCCCAACAACTGTCCTTAAACTCCTCTCCCCCATCCCCAACAACTGTCCTTAAACTCCTCGCCCACATCCCCAACAACTATCCTTAAACTCCTCTCCCCCATCCCCAACAACTGTCCTTAAACTCCTGTCCCCATTACCAACAACTGTCCTTAAACTCGTCTCCCCCATCCCCAACAACTATCCTTAAACTCCTCTCCCCATCCCCAACAACTGTCCTTAAACTCCTCTCCCCCATCCCCAACAACTGTCCTTAAACTCCTCTCCCCATACCCAACAACTGTCCTTAAACTCCTCTCCCCCATCCGCAACAACTGTCCTTAAACTCCTCTCCCCATCCCTAACAATTGTCCTTAAACTCACCACCCTCGTCCCCAACAACTGTCCTTAAACTCCTCTCCCCTATCCCCAACAACTGTCCTTAAACTCCTCTCCCCATCCCCAACAACTATCCTTGAACTCCTCTCCCCTGTCCCCAACAACTGTCCTTAAACTCCTCTTCCCATCCCCAACAACTGTCCTTAAACTCCTCTCCCCATCACCAACAACTGTCCTTAAACTCCTCTCCCCCATCCCCAACAACTGTCCTTAAACTCCTCTCCCCCGTCCCCAACAACTGTCCTTAAACTCCCCTCCCCATCACCAACAACTGTCCCTTAAACTCCTCTCCCCATCCCCAACAACTGTCCTTAAACTCCTCTCCCCCGTCCACAGCAACTGTCCTTAAACTCCTCTCCCCATCCCCAACAACTGTCCTTAAACTCCTCTCCCCCGTCCACAGCAACTGTCCTTAAACTCCTCTCCCCCGCCCCCAACAACTGTCCTTAAACTCCTCTCCCCCATCCCCAACAACTGTCCTTAAACTCCTGTCCCCATCCCCAACAACTGTCCTTAAACTACTCTCGACCATCCCCAACAACTGTCCTTAAACTCCTCTCCCCATCCCCAACAACTGTCCTTAAACTCCTCGCCCCATCCCCAACAACTGTCCTTAAACTCCTCTCCCCGTCCCCAACAACTGTCCTTAAACTCCTCTCCCCATCCCCAACAACTGTCCTTAAACTACTCTCCACCATCCCCAACAACTGTCCTTAAACTCCTCTCCCCATCCCCAACAACTGTCCTTAAACTCCTCGCCCCATCCCCAACAACAGTCCTTAAACTCGTCTCCCCATCCCCAACAACTGTCCTTAAACTCCTCTCCCCATCCCCAACAACTGTCCTAAAGCTCCTCTCCCCATCCCCAACAACTGTCCTTAAACTCCTCTCCCCCATCCCCAACAACTGTCCTTAACTCCTCTCCCCCGTCCCCAACAACTGTCCTTAAACTCCGCTCCCCCATCCCCAACAACTGTCCTTAAACTCCTCTCCCCATCCCCAACAACTGTCCTTAAACTCCTCTCCCCCGTCCCCAACAACTGTCCTTAAACTCGTCGCGCCGTCCCCAACAACTGTCCTTAAACTCCTCTCCCCCATCCCCAGCAACTGTCCTTAAACTCCTCTCCCCCGTCCCCAACAACTGTCCTTAAACTCTTCTCCCCCGTCCCCAGCAACTGTCCTTAAGCTCCTCTCCCCGTCCGCAACAACTGTCATTAAGCTCCTCTCCCCCATCCCCAACAACTGTCCTTAAACTTCTCTCCCCATCCCCAACAACTGTCCTTAAACTTCATTCCTCATTCCCAACAACTGTCCTTAAACTCCTCTCCCCATCCCCAACAACTGTCCTTAAACTTCATTCCTCATCCCCAACAACTGTCCTTAAACTCCTCTCCCCCATCCCCAACAACTGTCCTTAAACTTCATTCCTCATCCCCAACAACTGTCCTTAAACTCCTCTCCCCCATCCCCAACAACTGTCCTTAAACTCCTCGCCCACATCCCCAACAACTATCCTTAAACCCCTCTCCCCCGTCCCCAACAACTGTCCTTAAACTCCTCTCCCCATCCCCAACAACTGTGCTTAAACTCCTCTGCCCCATCCCCAACAACTGTCCTTAAACTCCTCTCCCCCGTCCCCAACAACTGTCCTTAAACTCCTCTCCCCCGTCCCCAACAATTGTCCTTAAACTCCTCTCCCCATCCCCAACAACTGTCCTTAAACTCCTCTCACCCATCCCCAACAAGTGTCCTTAAACCCCTCTCCCCCATCCCCAACAACTGTCCTTACACTCCTCACCCCCATCCCCAACAACTGTCCTTAATCTCCTCTCCCCATCCCCAACAACTGTCCTTAAACTCCTCTCCCCATCCCCAACAACTGTCCTTAAACTCCTCTCCCCCATCCCCAACAACTGTCCTTAAACTCCTGTCCCCATTACCAACAACTGTCCTGAAACTCCTCTCGCCCATCCCCAACAACTATCCTTAAACTCCGCTCCCCATCCCCAACAACTGTCCTTAAACTCCTCTCCCCCGTCCCCAACAACTGTCCTTAAACTCGTCTCCCCATCCCCAACAACTGTCCTTAAACTCCTCTCCCCCATCGCCAACAACTGTCCTTAAACTCCTCTCCCCATCCCCAACAACTGTCCTTAAACTCCTCTCCCCCGTCCCCAACAACTGTCCTTAAACTCCTCTCCCCATCCCCAACAACTGTCCTTAAACTCCTCTCCCCATCACCAATAACTGTCCTTAAACTCCTCTCCCCATCCCCAACAACTGTCCTTAAACTCCTCTCCCCCATCCCCAACAACTGTCCTTAAACTCCTCTCCCCCGTCCCCAACTACTGTCCTTAAACTCCTCTCCCCATCCCCAACAACTGTCCTTAAACTCCTCTCCCCATCACCAACAACTGTCCTTAAACTCCTCTCCCCCATCCCCAACAACTGTCCTTAAACTTCATTCCTCATCCCCAACAACTGTCCTTAAACTCCTCTCCCCCATCCCCAACAACTGTCCTTAAACTCCTCGCCCACATCCCCAACAACTATCCTTAAACTCCTCTCCCCCATCCCCAACAACTGTCCTTAAACTCCTGTCCCCATTACCAACAACTGTCCTTAAACTCGTCTCCCCCATCCCCAACAACTATCCTTAAACTCCTCTCCCCATCCCCAACAACTGTCCTTAAACTCCTCTCCCCCATCCCCAACAACTGTCCTTAAACTCCTCTCCCCATACCCAACAACTGTCCTTAAACTCCTCTCCCCCATCCGCAACAACTGTCCTTAAACTCCTCTCCCCTATCCCCAACAACTGTCCTTAAACTCCTCTCCCCATCCCCAACAACTATCCTTGAACTCCTCTCCCCTGTCCCCAACAACTGTCCTTAAACTCCTCTTCCCATCCCCAACAACTGTCCTTAAACTCCTCTCCCCATCACCAACAACTGTCCTTAAACTCCTCTCCCCCATCCCCAACAACTGTCCTTAAACTCCTCTCCCCCGTCCCCAACAACTGTCCTTAAACTCCCCTCCCCATCACCAACAACTGTCCCTTAAACTCCTCTCCCCATCCCCAACAACTGTCCTTAAACTCCTCTCCCCCGTTCACAGCAACTGTCCTTAAACTCCTCTCCCCATCCCCAACAACTGTCCTTAAACTCCTCTCCCCCGTCCACAGCAACTGTCCTTAAACTCCTCTCCCCCGCCCCCAACAACTGTCCTTAAACTCCTCTCCCCCATCCCCAACAACTGTCCTTAAACTCCTGTCCCCATCCCCAACAACTGTCCTTAAACTCCTCTCCCCCATCCCCAACAACTATCCTAAAACTCCTCTCCCCATCCCCAACAACTGTCCTTAAACTCCTCTCCCCCGCCCCCAACAACTGTCCTTAAACTCCTCTCCCCCGTCCCCAACAACTGTCCTTAAACTCCTCTCCCCCATCCCCAACAACTGTCCTTAAACTCCTCTCCCTATCCCCAACAACTGTCCTTAAACTCCTCTCCCCCATCCCCAACAACTGTCCTTAAACTCCTCTCCCCGTCCCCAACAACTGTCTTTAAACTCCTCTCCCCCAGCCCCAACAACTGTTCTTAAACTCCTCTCCCCGTCCCCAACAACTGTCCTTAAACTCCTCTACCCGTCCCCAACAACTGTCCTTAAACTCCTCTCCCCATCCCCAACAACTGTCCTTAAACTCCTCTCCCCCGTCCCCAACAACTGTCCTGAAACTCCTCTCCCCCGTCCCCAACAACTGTCCTTAAACTCCTCTCCCCATCCCCAACAACTGTCCTTAAACTCCTCTCCCCCGTCCCCAACAACTGTCCTTAAACTCCTCTCCCCATCCCCAACAACTGTCCTTAAACTCCTCTCCCCCATCGCCAACAACTGTCCTTAAACTCCTCTCCCCATCCCCAACAACTGTGCTTAAACTCCTCTCCCCCGTCCCCAACAACTGTCCTTAAACTCCTCTCCCCGTCCCCAACAACTGTCCTTAAACTCCTCTCCCCGTCCCCAACAACTGTCCTTAAACTCCTCTCCCCCATCCCCAACAACTGTCCTTAAACTCCTCTCCCCCATCCCCAACAACTGTCCTTAAACTCCTCTCCCCATCCCCAACAACTGTCCTTAAACTACTCTCCACCATCCCCAACAACTGTCCTTAAACTCCTCTCCCCATCCCCAACAACTGTCCTTAAACTCCTCGCCCCATCCCCAACAACTGTCCTTAAACTCCTCTCCCCGTCCCCAACAACTGTCCTTAAACTCCTCTCCCCATCCCCAACAACTGTCCTAAAACTACTCTCCACCATCCCCAACAACTGTCCTTAAACTCCTCTCCCCATCCCCAACAACTGTCCTTAAACTCCTCGCCCCATCCCCAACAACAGTCCTTAAACTCGTCTCCCCATCCCCAACAACTGTCCTTAAACTCCTCTCCCCATCCCCAACAACTGTCCTAAAGCTCCTCTCCCCATCCCCAACAACTGTCCTTAAACTCCTCTCCCCCATCCCCAACAACTGTCCTTAAACTCCTCTCCCCCGTCCCCAACAACTGTCCTTAAACTCCGCTCCCCCATCCCCAACAACTGTCCTTAAACTCCTCTCCCCATCCCCAACAACTGTCCTTAAACTCCTCTCCCCCGTCCCCAACAACTGTCCTTAAACTCGTCGCGCCGTCCCCAACAACTGTCCTTAAACTCCTCTCCCCCATCCCCAGCAACTGTCCTTAAACTCCTCTCCCCCGTCCCCAACAACTGTCCTTAAACTCTTCTCCCCCGTCCCCAGCAACTGTCCTTAAGCTCCTCTCCCCGTCCGCAACAACTGTCATTAAGCTCCTCTCCCCCATCCCCAACAACTGTCCTTAAACTTCTCTCACCATCCCCAACAACTGTCCTTAAACTTCATTCCTCATTCCCAACAACTGTCCTTAAACTCCTCTCCCCATCCCCAACAACTGTCCTTAAACTTCATTCCTCATCCCCAACAACTGTCCTTAAACTCCTCTCCCCCATCCCCAACAACTGTCCTTAAACTTCATTCCTCATCCCCAACAACTGTCCTTAAACTCCTCTCCCCCATCCCCAACAACTGTCCTTAAACTCCTCGCCCACATCCCCAACAACTATCCTTAAACTCCTCTCCCCCATCCCCAACAACTGTCCTTAAACTCCTCTCCCCCGTCCCCAACAACTGTCCTTAAACTCCTCTCCCCATCCCCAACAACTGTCCTTAAACTCCTCTGCCCCATCCCCAACAACTGTCCTTAAACTCCTCTCCCCCGTCCCCAACAACTGTCCTTAAACTCCTCTCCCCCGTCCCCAACAATTGTCCTTAAACTCCTCTCCCCATCCCCAACAACTGTCCTTAAACTCCTCTCACCCATCCCCAACAAGTGTCCTTAAACCCCTCTCCCCCATCCCCAACAACTGTCCTTACACTCCTCACCCCCATCCCCAACAACTGTCCTTAATCTCCTCTCCCCATCCCCAACAACTGTCCTTAAACTCCTCTCCCCATCCCCAACAACTGTCCTTAAACTCCTCTCCCCCATCCCCAACAACTGTCCTTAAACTCCTGTCCCCATTACCAACAACTGTCCTGAAACTCCTCTCCCCCATCCCCAACAACTATCCTTAAACTCCGCTCCCCATCCCCAACAACTGTCCTTAAACTCCTCTCCCCCGTCCCCAACAACTGTCCTTAAACTCCTCTCCCCATCCCCAACAACTGTCCTTAAACTCCTCTCCCCCATCGCCAACAACTGTCCTTAAACTCCTCTCCCCATCCCCAACAACTGTGCTTAACTCCTCTCCCCCGTCCCCAACAACTGTCCTTAAACTCCTCTCCCCATCCCCAACAACTGTCCTTAAACTCCTCTCCCCATCACCAATAACTGTCCTTAAACTCCTCTCCCCATCCCCAACAACTGTCCTTAAACTCCTCTCCCCCATCCCCAACAACTGTCCTTAAACTCCTCTCCCCCGTCCCCAACTACTGTCCTTAAACTCCTCTCCCCATCCCCAACAACTGTCCTTAAACTCCTCTCCCCCATCCCCAACAACTGTCCTTAAACTCCTCTCCCCATCCCCAACAACTGTCCTTAAACTCCTCTCCTCCGTCCCCAACAACTGTCCTTAAACTCCTCTCCCCCATCCCCAACAACTGTCCTTAAACTCCTCTCCCCATCCCCAACAACTGTCCTTAAACTCCTCTCCCCGGTCCCCAACAACTATCCTTAAACTCCTCTCCCCATCCCCAACAACTGTCCTTAAACTCCTCTCCCCATCACCAACAACTGTCCTTAAACTCCTCTCCCCCATCCCCAACAACTGTCCTTAAACTTCTCTGCCCCGTCCCCAACAACTGTCCTTAAACTCCTCTCCCCCATCCCCAACAACTGTCCTTAAACTCCTCTCCACCATCCCCAACAACTGTCCTTAAACTCCTCTCCCAATCCCCAACAACTGTCCTTAAACTACTCTCCCCCGTCCCCAACAACTGTCCTGAAACTCCTCTCCCCCATCCTCAACAACTGTCCTTAACTCCTCTCCCCATCCCCAACAACTGTCCTTAAAATCCTCTCCCCCGTCCCCAACAACTGTCCTTAAACTCCTCTCCCCCATCCCCAACAACTGTCCTTAAACTCCCCTCCCCATCACCAACAACTGTCCCTTAAACTCCTCTCCCCATCCCCAACAACTGTCCTTGAACTCCTCTCCCCCATCCACAGCAACTGTCCTTAAACTCCTCTCCCCATCCCCAACAACTGTCCTTAAACTCCTCTCCCCCATCCACAGCAACTGTCCTTAAACTCCTCTCCCCCGCCCCCAACAACTGTCCTTAAACTCCTCTCCCCCATCCCCAACAACTGTCCTTAAACTCCTGTCCCCATCCCCAACAACTGTCCTTAAACTCCTCTCCCCCATCCCCAACAACTATCCTAAAACTCCTCTCCCCATCCCCAACAACTGTCCTTAAACTCCTCTCCCCCGCCCCCAACAACTGTCCTTAAACTCCTCTCCCCCGTCCCCAACAACTGTCCTTAAACTCCTCTCCCCCATCCCCAACAACTGTCCTTAAACTCCTCTCCCTATCCCCAACAACTGTCCTTAAACTCCTCTCCCCCATCCCCAACAACTGTCCTTAAACTCCTCTCCCCGTCCCCAACAACTGTCTTTAAACTCCTCTCCCCCAGCCCCAACAACTGTTCTTAAACTCCTCTCCCCGTCCCCAACAACTGTCCTTAAACTCCTCTACCCGTCCCCAACAACTGTCCTTAAACTCCTCTCCCCATCCCCAACAACTGTCCTTAAACTCCTCTCCCCCGTCCCCAACAACTGTCCTGAAACTCCTCTCCCCCGTCCCCAACAACTGTCCTTAAACTCCTCTCCCCCATCCCCAACAACTGTCCTTAAACTCCTCTCCCCATCCCCAACAACTGTCCTTAAACTCCTCTCCCCCATCCCCAACAACTGTCCTTAAACTCCTTTCCCCCGTCCCCAACAACTGTCCTTAAACTCCTCTCCCCCGTCCCCAACAACTGTCCTTAAACACCTTTCCCCCGTCCCCAACAACTGTCCTTAAACTCCTCTCCCCGTCCCCAACAACTGTCCTTAAACTCCTCTCCCCCATCCCCAACAACTGTCCTTAAACTCCTCTCCCCCATCCCCAACAACTGTCCTTAAACTCCTCTCCCCATCCCCAACAACTGTCCTTAAACTACTCTCCACCATCCCCAACAACTGTCCTTAAACTCCTCTCCCCATCCCCAACAACTGTCCTTAAACTCCTCGCCCCATCCCCAACAACTGTCCTTAAACTCCTCTCCCCGTCCCCAACAACTGTCCTTAAACTCCTCTCCCCATCCCCAACAACTGTCCTAAAACTACTCTCCACCATCCCCAACAACTGTCCTTAAACTCCTCTCCCCATCCCCAACAACTGTCCTTAAACTCCTCGCCCCATCCCCAACAACAGTCCTTAAACTCGTCTCCCCATCCCCAACAACTGTCCTTAAACTCCTCTCCCCATCCCCAACAACTGTCCTAAAGCTCCTCTCCCCATCCCCAACAACTGTCCTTAAACTCCTCTCCCCCATCCCCAACAACTGTCCTTAAACTCCTCTCCCCCGTCCCCAACAACTGTCCTTAAACTCCGCTCCCCCATCCCCAACAACTGTCCTTAAACTCCTCTCCCCATCCCCAACAACTGTCCTTAAACTCCTCTCCCCCGTCCCCAACAACTGTCCTTAAACTCGTCGCGCCGTCCCCAACAACTGTCCTTAAACTCCTCTCCCCCATCCCCAGCAACTGTCCTTAAACTCCTCTCCCCCGTCCCCAACAACTGTCCTTAAACTCTTCTCCCCCGTCCCCAGCAACTGTCCTTAAGCTCCTCTCCCCGTCCGCAACAACTGTCATTAAGCTCCTCTCCCCCATCCCCAACAACTGTCCTTAAACTTCTCTCCCCATCCCCAACAACTGTCCTTAAACTTCATTCCTCATTCCCAACAACTGTCCTTAAACTCCTCTCCCCATCCCCAACAACTGTCCTTAAACTTCATTCCTCATCCCCAACAACTGTCCTTAAACTCCTCTCCCCCATCCCCAACAACTGTCCTTAAACTCCTCGCCCACATCCCCAACAACTATCCTTAAACTCCTCTCCCCCGTCCCCAACAACTGTCCTTAAACTCCTCTCCCCATCCCCAACAACTGTCCTTAAACTCCTCTGCCCCATCCCCAACAACTGTCCTTAAACTCCTCTCCCCCGTCCCCAACAACTGTCCTTAAACTCCTCTCCCCCGTCCCCAACAATTGTCCTTAAACTCCTCTCCCCATCCCCAACAACTGTCCTTAAACTCCTCTCACCCATCCCCAACAAGTGTCCTTAAACCCCTCTCCCCCATCCCCAACAACTGTCCTTACACTCCTCACCCCCATCCCCAACAACTGTCCTTAATCTCCTCTCCCCATCCCCAACAACTGTCCTTAAACGCCTCTCCCCATCCCCAACAACTGTCCTTAAACTCCTCTCCCCCATCCCCAACAACTGTCCTTAAACTCCTGTCCCCATTACCAACAACTGTCCTGAAACTCCTCTCCCCCATCCCCAACAACTATCCTTAAACTCCGCTCCCCATCCCCAACAACTGTCCTTAAACTCCTCTCCCCCGTCCCCAACAACTGTCCTTAAACTCCTCTCCCCATCCCCAACAACTGTCCTTAAACTCCTCTCCCCCATCGCCAACAACTGTCCTTAAACTCCTCTCCCCATCCCCAACAACTGTCCTTAAACTCCTCTCCCCCGTCCCCAACAACTGTCCTTAAACTCCTCTCCCCATCCCCAACAACTGTCCTTAAACTCCTCTCCCCATCACCAATAACTGTCCTTAAACTCCTCTCCCCATCCCCAACAACTGTCCTTAAACTCCTCTCCCCCATCCCCAACAACTGTCCTTAAACTCCTCTCCCCCGTCCCCAACTACTGTCCTTAAACTCCTCTCCCCATCCCCAACAACTGTCCTTAAACTCCTCTCCCCCATCCCCAACAACTGTCCTTAAACTCCTCTCCCCATCCCCAACAACTGTCCTTAAACTCCTCTCCTCCGTCCCCAACAACTGTCCTTAAACTCCTCTCCCCCATCCCCAACAACTGTCCTTAAACTCCTCTCCCCATCCCCAACAACTGTCCTTAAACTCCTCTCCCCGGTCCCCAACAACTGTCCTTAAACTCCTCTCCCCATCCCCAACAACTGTCCTTAAACTCCTCTCCCCATCCCCAACAACTGTCCTTAAACTCCTCTCCCCGGTCCCCAACAACTGTCCTTAAACTCCTCTCCCCATCCCCAACAACTGTCCTTAAACTCCTCTCCCCCATCCCCAACAACTGTCCTTAAACTCCTCTCCCCATCCCCAACAACTGTCCTTAAACTCCTCTCCTCCGTCCCCAACAACTGTCCTTAAACTCCTCTCCCCCATCCCCAACAACTGTCCTTAAACTCCTCTCCCCATCCCCAACAACTGTCCTTAAACTCCTCTCCCCGGTCCCCAACAACTGTCCTTAAACTCCTCTCCCCATCCCCAACAACTGTCCTTAAACTCCTCTCCCCCGTCCACAGCAACTGTCCTTAAACTCCTCTCCCCCGCCCCCAACAACTGTCCTTAAACTCCTCTCCCCCATCCCCAACAACTGTCCTTAAACTCCTGTCCCCATCCCCAACAACTGTCCTTAAACTACTCTCGACCATCCCCAACAACTGTCCTTAAACTCCTCTCCCCATCCCCAACAACTGTCCTTAAACTCCTCGCCCCATCCCCAACAACTGTCCTTAAACTCCTCTCCCCGTCCCCAACAACTGTCCTTAAACTCCTCTCCCCATCCCCAACAACTGTCCTTAAACTACTCTCCACCATCCCCAACAACTGTCCTTAAACTCCTCTCCCCATCCCCAACAACTGTCCTTAAACTCCTCGCCCCATCCCCAACAACAGTCCTTAAACTCGTCTCCCCATCCCCAACAACTGTCCTTAAACTCCTCTCCCCATCCCCAACAACTGTCCTAAAGCTCCTCTCCCCATCCCCAACAACTGTCCTTAAACTCCTCTCCCCCATCCCCAACAACTGTCCTTAACTCCTCTCCCCCGTCCCCAACAACTGTCCTTAAACTCCGCTCCCCCATCCCCAACAACTGTCCTTAAACTCCTCTCCCCATCCCCAACAACTGTCCTTAAACTCCTCTCCCCCGTCCCCAACAACTGTCCTTAAACTCGTCGCGCCGTCCCCAACAACTGTCCTTAAACTCCTCTCCCCCATCCCCAGCAACTGTCCTTAAACTCCTCTCCCCCGTCCCCAACAACTGTCCTTAAACTCTTCTCCCCCGTCCCCAGCAACTGTCCTTAAGCTCCTCTCCCCGTCCGCAACAACTGTCATTAAGCTCCTCTCCCCCATCCCCAACAACTGTCCTTAAACTTCTCTCCCCATCCCCAACAACTGTCCTTAAACTTCATTCCTCATTCCCAACAACTGTCCTTAAACTCCTCTCCCCATCCCCAACAACTGTCCTTAAACTTCATTCCTCATCCCCAACAACTGTCCTTAAACTCCTCTCCCCCATCCCCAACAACTGTCCTTAAACTTCATTCCTCATCCCCAACAACTGTCCTTAAACTCCTCTCCCCCATCCCCAACAACTGTCCTTAAACTCCTCGCCCACATCCCCAACAACTATCCTTAAACCCCTCTCCCCCGTCCCCAACAACTGTCCTTAAACTCCTCTCCCCATCCCCAACAACTGTGCTTAAACTCCTCTGCCCCATCCCCAACAACTGTCCTTAAACTCCTCTCCCCCGTCCCCAACAACTGTCCTTAAACTCCTCTCCCCCGTCCCCAACAATTGTCCTTAAACTCCTCTCCCCATCCCCAACAACTGTCCTTAAACTCCTCTCACCCATCCCCAACAAGTGTCCTTAAACCCCTCTCCCCCATCCCCAACAACTGTCCTTACACTCCTCACCCCCATCCCCAACAACTGTCCTTAATCTCCTCTCCCCATCCCCAACAACTGTCCTTAAACTCCTCTCCCCATCCCCAACAACTGTCCTTAAACTCCTCTCCCCCATCCCCAACAACTGTCCTTAAACTCCTGTCCCCATTACCAACAACTGTCCTGAAACTCCTCTCGCCCATCCCCAACAACTATCCTTAAACTCCGCTCCCCATCCCCAACAACTGTCCTTAAACTCCTCTCCCCCGTCCCCAACAACTGTCCTTAAACTCGTCTCCCCATCCCCAACAACTGTCCTTAAACTCCTCTCCCCCATCGCCAACAACTGTCCTTAAACTCCTCTCCCCATCCCCAACAACTGTCCTTAAACTCCTCTCCCCCGTCCCCAACAACTGTCCTTAAACTCCTCTCCCCATCCCCAACAACTGTCCTTAAACTCCTCTCCCCATCACCAATAACTGTCCTTAAACTCCTCTCCCCATCCCCAACAACTGTCCTTAAACTCCTCTCCCCCATCCCCAACAACTGTCCTTAAACTCCTCTCCCCCGTCCCCAACTACTGTCCTTAAACTCCTCTCCCCATCCCCAACAACTGTCCTTAAACTCCTCTCCCCATCACCAACAACTGTCCTTAAACTCCTCTCCCCCATCCCCAACAACTGTCCTTAAACTTCATTCCTCATCCCCAACAACTGTCCTTAAACTCCTCTCCCCCATCCCCAACAACTGTCCTTAAACTCCTCGCCCACATCCCCAACAACTATCCTTAAACTCCTCTCCCCCATCCCCAACAACTGTCCTTAAACTCCTGTCCCCATTACCAACAACTGTCCTTAAACTCGTCTCCCCCATCCCCAACAACTATCCTTAAACTCCTCTCCCCATCCCCAACAACTGTCCTTAAACTCCTCTCCCCCATCCCCAACAACTGTCCTTAAACTCCTCTCCCCATACCCAACAACTGTCCTTAAACTCCTCTCCCCCATCCGCAACAACTGTCCTTAAACTCCTCTCCCCATCCCTAACAATTGTCCTTAAACTCCTCTCCCCATCCCCAACAACTGTCCTTAAACTCCTCTACCCCATCCCCAACAACTGTCCTTAAACTCCTGTCCCCATTACCAACAACTGTCCTTAAACTACTCTCCCCCATCCCCAACAACTATCCTTAAACTCCTCTCCCCATCCCCAACAACTGTCCTTAAACTCACCTCCCTCGTCCCCAACAACTGTCCTTAAACTCCTCTCCCCTATCCCCAACAACTGTCCTTAAACTCCTCTCCCCATCCCCAACAACTATCCTTGAACTCCTCTCCCCTGTCCCCAACAACTGTCCTTAAACTCCTCTTCCCATCCCCAACAACTGTCCTTAAACTCCTCTCCCCATCACCAACAACTGTCCTTAAACTCCTCTCCCCCATCCCCAACAACTGTCCTTAAACTCCTCTCCCCCGTCCCCAACAACTGTCCTTAAACTCCCCTCCCCATCACCAACAACTGTCCCTTAAACTCCTCTCCCCATCCCCAACAACTGTCCTTAAACTCCTCTCCCCCGTTCACAGCAACTGTCCTTAAACTCCTCTCCCCATCCCCAACAACTGTCCTTAAACTCCTCTCCCCCGTCCACAGCAACTGTCCTTAAACTCCTCTCCCCCGCCCCCAACAACTGTCCTTAAACTCCTCTCCCCCATCCCCAACAACTGTCCTTAAACTCCTGTCCCCATCCCCAACAACTGTCCTTAAACTCCTCTCCCCCATCCCCAACAACTATCCTAAAACTCCTCTCCCCATCCCCAACAACTGTCCTTAAACTCCTCTCCCCCGCCCCCAACAACTGTCCTTA